>NW_027195162.1:160000-190000 GCF_038502225.1 Cherax quadricarinatus
ATATGGCATCAGTCTTGTGTTGAATGTTTGAACGTTCTCAATATTCTTTGTTTGAACTTCAGATGACCAGAACCCAACTAATCGAGTAATCTTGTGACCCAGACCACTGTGTGGTCAGTGTATGTTTCGTTCTCTCGTTGTGGTCCACTTCGTCTGGTCTCCTTACTGATATTGTTGTGACATAACTGCTGAAGATTGAAGAGTCTTGGTCCATGGATGTTGACACAGTGTTCTCTTACTGCGTTCGTGACGCCCCTTGCTTGTCATTAGTCCTATTTAACACTTTCCTATCTCCCACTCAGGTATGTTTTTGTGGTAGTGGTTTATTCTATACTTCCTGCCATATCTCCCACTCCAGTAAGTTATGGTAGTGTATAGACTGATACACAAACTTTGCTGCCTGGCCAGTTTTAAATATTCTATAATTACAACAACTGATCTAGCCGCGATTACCGGACGGAGAATCGAGTCTCCACCGCACTTTACGCTTAATGACCCACATAGATTTAACACCTCATACTTTACAGGGGTAAACTGAGCGAAACCTTAAGATTTCACTATGAAATTAAAAACTCGGATATTTCACAACATTTTCTCCTTTTTTTTTTAAAAGGTTCGTCAAGCATTTTTTTCCTCAACAGAAATTTAAATTAGATTGAAATTAAGCAATCACTTCTGCCATCCTTCCTGTAGCTGAGGGGAATTTTTTCACCATTTCTCGGCGGATTTTAGAATTATTTGGACGTACATATGTATGTTGTATAGCGTATTTTCAGTGTTTCTTTATTATATCGTGTATTGCGTCCTGGATGTGTTTCTGTTGCGTCCTGAACACATTTCTGTTGCATCCTGGAGATGTTTCTGTTACGTCCTGGAGATGTTTCTGTTGCTTCCTGAACACGTTCTTGTTGCATCCTGAACACGTTTCTATTGCGTCCTGAACACGTTTCTGTTGCGTCCTGAACAAGTTTCTATTGCGTCCTGAGCACGTTTCTGTTGCGTCCTGAACACTTGCTCATTGTCTTGAGCGCTACTCTAATTCTTGACGATTTCCTAAAGTTCTCATCTGTTTTAAATTCTTTTTGTGTTGGACATCGACTGTGAGGCACTGACTCGTATGATTCCAGACCTCCAGTGAGGCACTGACTCGTATGATTCCAGACCTCCAGTGAGGCACTGACTCGTATGATTCCAGACCTCCAGTGAGGCACTGACTCGTATGATTCCAGACCTCCAGTGAGGCACTGACTCGTATGATTCCAGACCTCCAGTGAGGCACTGACTCGTATGATTCCAGACCTCCAGTGAGGCACTGACTCGTATGATTCCAGACCTCCAGTGAGGCACTGACTCGTATGATTCCAGACCTCCAGTGAGGCACTGACTCGTATGATTCCAGACCTCCAGTGAGGCACTGACTCGTATGATTCCAGACCTCCAGTGAGGCACTGACTCGTATGATTCCAGACCTCCAGTGAGGCACTGACTCGTATGATTCCAGACCTCCAGTGAGGCACTGACTCGTATGATTCCAGACCTCCAGTGAGGCACTGACTCGTATGATTCCAGACCTCCAGTGAGGCACTGACTCGTATGATTCCAGACCTCCAGTGAGGCACTGACTCGTATGATTCCAGACCTCCAGTGAGGCACTGACTCGTATGATTCCAGACCTCCAGTGAGGCACTGACTCGTATGATTCCAGACCTCCAGTGAGGCACTGACTCGTATGATTCCAGACCTCCAGTGAGGCACTGACTCGTATGATTCCAGACCTCCAGTGAGGCACTGACTCGTATGATTCCAGACCTCCAGTGAGGCACTGACTCGTATGATTCCAGACCTCCAGTGAGGCACTGACTCGTATGATTCCAGACCTCCAGTGAGGCACTGACTCGTATGATTCCAGAAATCCAGTGAGGCACTGACTCGTATGATTCCAGACCTCCAGTGAGGCACTGACTCGTATGATTCCAAACCTCCAGTGAGGCACTGACTCGTATGATTCCAGACCTCCAGTGAGGCACTGACTCGTATGATTCCAGACCTCCAGTGAGGCACTGACTCGTATGATTCCAGACCTCCAGTGAGGCACTGACTCTTATGATTCCAGACCTCCAGTGAGGCACTGACTCGTATGATTCCATACCTCCAGTGAGGCACTGACTCGTATGATTCCAGACATCCAGTGAGGCACTGACTCGTATGATTCCAGACCTCCAGTGAGGCACTGACTCGTATGATTCCAGACCTCCAGTGAGGCACTGACTCGTATGATTCCAGACCTCCAGTGAGGCACTGACTCGTATGATTCCAGACCTCCAGTGAGGTACTGACTCGTATGATTCCAGACCTCCAGTGAGGCACTGACTCGTATGATTCCGGACCTCCAGTGAGGCAATGACTTGTATCATTCCAGACCTCTAGTGAAGCACTGACTAGTATGATTCCGGACCTCCAGTGAGGCACTGACTTGTATGATTCCAGACCTCCAGTGAGGCACTGACTTGTATGATTCCAGGCCTCCCGTGAAACACACTATTATGAGTCTAGACCTTCAATGAGGCACTGACTTGTGTGATTCCAGACCTACTGTGAAGCACTGACTTGTATGATTTCGAACCTTCAATGAGGTCCTGACTCACACGGGCACATTTCCCGTAGCCTCGAGGGGTAAATAACCATTGAAACAGGTCACAGGTAAGTCAAAGACGTCACAGATGCATCACAGATATGTTACACGTATTTGACAGGTATGTCACATATCATAGGCATGCCCTATGCTGATAAAAAAAAATACCGTGACTGGAACAATACATAAATAACCCGCACATAGGAGAAAGAAACTTCTGACGACGTTTCGGTCCGATTTGGACCATTTACAAGTCACACTAACACACGAAGGTGAGGGAGCCAGTATATATAGGAGAGGGCGACAGGGACGGGACAGAGAGAGGAAGAATGAGGTGGAGAAGTGGCAGAGGTAATGCTGGTAGTGGAAATAGTAGTGGAAATAGTAGTAGTAGTAGTAATAGTAGTAGTAGTTACTTAAATATTCATCTTGTCATTAAGCTTCACTGAATAAGATTAAGACAAGCTTCAACAAGCTTGAGTAAGATGAGTTTTAAGTTTTACTGATTAAGATAGTTCCCAATCATTAAAGTTAACTCCACTCACACAAGAGAAATTGCTATACCAACAGCATTTGCAAATTTAGTACAGAAGTTTAGAATGCATATAGATTCTATAGATTCTAACGGTGCATCGTACAGACTTAACCCACTAACTAGTGAAAGGCAACAAGTAGGAGTTATTAAGATGAGTGAGGCAGCCGAGTGGGTGTGAGCTGGACCTGACTAGCTTGTGCTACTAGATCAGATACCGTGCTCCTTCCTTAAGGGAATGTGATCCGACCTGACTAGGCTGAAGCATTGGCTTGGGCCGGTGGGGGACTTGGACCTGCCTCGCATGGGCCAGTAGGCCTGCTGCAGTGTTCCTCCTGTATGTTCTTAAGTAACACTTAGGTATCTGTGCTGTGGGAACGTTTCGCTAACCAGTGGTCTTATCACTACGAAGAAAATATCAGTGGAAGAGTAACAGAGCCACTAGTTGGCGAAACATTTCCGCAGAGATACCTAAGAGTCTAGAATTAGACACATGTGCACCATCTGCATATCTTTATTTGTAGACGTTTCGCCATCCAGTGGATTTATCAGTAAAATACGTGGATATGATGTGAAGACAGTATAACTACATTCCTTATCATCTCGTTATAGACGGGTTTTCAAGTCTGTTACGCCATACCGTGTCAAATGCTTTCCAGCAGCCTAGGAAAATGCGACGCACCCGTCCTTCTGTTTGTGTGTCTGACTCCTCCCCCGTGCGTGTCTTGCATATCCATTGTGTTTGTTAGAGACGATTCTCCATCTCTCAAGTCATGTTGTTGTGTTGGGAAAAGTCCAGCACTTTCTTGTCTATATTTCTATATCACGTTGCAGAGGGAGTGTGTGTCAACAATATGTGTGTGTGTTCAAACACACACACACACACACACACACACACACACACACACACACACACACTAAGCGATACCTGCAACCAAGTACCACAAGAAGAAACAATCAACAAGTGCTACACGAAAAACACCAAACACACACAGAAAACACCATGCACACAAAAATAAGACTCAAAAAAACTACACAATAAAACACCACACACAAAAACCACCACACAAAAACACCTCACAGACAAAAAAAACGCACACAAAAAACAAAAACACCATACATACAAAAAACACCGTAAACACAAAAAACAGAAACACGCTACACACAAACACCATACACCAAAAGTACCACAAAAAAAACTACACACAAAAACACCACACATAAAAAACACACAAAACACTATACAAAACACCCCACACACAAAAAAAACACCATACAAGGGTAAAACATTTGTTTATTATTCATTAATTCCTCTTCAGTCTTCATTTCAATGAAATTACGCTAATTTTTATGCCCTTGTATACTCTCTCTCTCTGTCTCTCTCTCTCTCTCTCTCTCTCTCTCTCTCTCTCTCTCTCTCTCTCTCTCTCTCTCTCTCTCTCTGAACCAAAATCATTTCCTCATCTTCCTCGTCTTCTTCATCAGTTACCTCTTATGGCTCTCTCCATCTTTGCTGGTGTCTTCTCTTCCCCTCCCTCCCCCCATCTCACCCTCTTTCCACTGCTCTGATTCTCTTTCCTCTTACCTGTTTCTCTCTACCTTTCTTCCAGTTCTCCTTCGTGTCTATATCCACTTTATCTCTGATTTTCACTTTGTCGTTTCCATTTCTTCATTTGTCATCTAAAAGTTTTATCATTATTTATACTGTCTCTTATTTCTAAGATATTTCCAGCTTTTTATATTTACTGTTCGACCTGACTGTCGTGTCTGGTCTGTGCTTCCCCAGGAACTGTATAGTTTCTCGAGTCAGTTCCTGATGAGACAAGCTGTGGTGCACTGTAAGGACTAGTACTGCTGCTGTACTGCTACTGTTGCTACTGCTGCTGCTGCTCCTACTACTGCTGCTGCTGCTGTACTGCTGCTCCTACTACTGCTACTATTGCTACTGCTGCTGCTACTATTGCTGCTGCTACTTCTGCTGATGCTATTGCTGCTGCTTCTGTTGCAACTACTGATGCTGCAACTACTGTTACTGCTTCTGCTGCTACTGTTGCTATTGCTGTTGCTGCTACTACTGCTAATCTACTACTACTATTAATGCTGCTACTAATGTTGCTGCTACTGCAGCTGCTGCAACTACAGCTGTCGCTGAAACTATTGCAACTGCTGCAACTTCTGTTACTGCTGCTATTACTGCTGCTGCTTCTCTTTCATCCTCATCTTCCTCCACCCCCTCTCTCCGTCTCTTCTCTCTCTCTCTCTCTCCCTCAGCGACATTCTCAGCTGCTTTCTTAAGGCGATGTTATGCCCCACTGTCAACCTTTCTCCCAGGGTAGAGCTTTCTCCCGACGTGGTTCATCCTTTCTAAGCTCTCTCTCCTCAGTGGGGATTCCGCCTCTTGGTCAAGTCGCCAGCGTTCGCTGCTCAGGCAACCACTTGGTTCTTATATACACAGCAGGCCGTCTATCGTGGTTCATGCCGTCTATCGTGGTTCATGCCGTCTATCGTGATTCATGCCGTCTATCGTGGTTCATGACGTCTATCGTGGTTCATGCCGTCTATCGTGGTTCATGACGTCTATCGTGGTTCATGGCATCTATCGTGGCTCATGCCGCTTATCGTGGTTCATGCCATCTATCGTGGTTCATGCCGCCTATCGTGGTTCTTGCCATCTATCGTGGTTCATGCCGTCTATCGTGGTTCTTGCCATCTATCGTGGTTCATGTCGTCTATCGTGGTTCTTGCCATCTATCATCAGTGGTGGTGTATGTGGTCTTAAAAGGGTGGCGGCCATGCTATCTATTAGGGGGATGGTCGTTCATGCTATATATTTGGGAGTGGGTAATGGTTCACGCGGTGAACCATTACCCGGTGTTGATTCTATTAGGGATGATTCTCCAGGATTAATTCTACATTGGCTTTATTGGTATTATTTTCCTTTCACCTTTATTCTTACTAGTTCCTTTCTTCCCTCCTATACCTTCCTCGTTTACTAATGTTAATCTGTGACTTTCATTCTTCAACATTTATAGCGTTTACTGTTTTCTCTTTTTTCCTCCCTAGCTTTCTCCCCTCTCAAGCCTTTCTCCTGCTGCCATTTCCCCCTGTCTCATATCTTTTACCTGTGCCGGTTCTCTTTCTTCGAGGAAATATTTCTTATCGCGCCGACTGTCGTAAATACTCTCCGCGTCCTTGGCTAACACAGAAGTTTCTACGGTCTTAGCTTCTTCAAGAATAGCTGTCCTCCTCCGTCAGGGTCTTCCCTTCCCTTCTCTTCTGCGCCGCTGGCATCGTTCCTCCGTTAGGGGTCTTCCCTTCTCTTCTGTTATGCGCCGCTGGCATCGTTCCTCTGGTTGAGGCCTTCCCTTCCCTTCTCTTCTGCGCCGCTGGCATCGTTCCTCCGTTAGGGTCTTCCCTTCCTTTGTCTTCAGCGCCGCTGGTATTATTCCTCCATTAGAGGTCTTCCCTTCCCTTCTATTCTGAGCTGCTAGCATTGTTACTCCATTAGGGGTCTTCCCTTCTCTTCTCTTCAGCGCCACTGGCATTATTCCTCCATTAGGGGTCTTCCCTTCCCTTCTATTCTGCGCTGCTGGCATTGTTACTCCATTAGGGGTCTTCCCTTCTCGTCTCTTCTGCGCCGCTGGCATTATTCCTCCATTAGGGGTCTTCCCTTCTCTTCTCTTCAGCGCCGCTGGCATTGTTCCTCCATTAGGGGTCTTCCCTTCTCGTCTCTTCAGCGCCGCTGACATCGTTCCTACTCGTAAGTCTACGGTATTTAAGGAGAACAATGACATCTCTTCATTATCTCTCCTGGCTCTGAGAACGCTAGGAATCGCGTGGTGCCAGATATCACTGGGTGCCAGAAATCGCACTTGGAAAAGTTTTCCGGACAGCCTCACGGGCATGACACAGGCACTGTGTCCCTCTCATGAACACGACATTATAATATGACACTATAATGTGGCACTATGACTCTTATAACACCCCATGTCTTTTGATGTCACAGATCTAGTTGCCACAAGTCGTGTGGCATCGAAAGACATGGAATGTCATGTTATAGAGTCATAGTGCCACATTATAGCGTCATATCAGTGTCCTGTAGCCCAGAGTGACACACAGTGCCTGTGTCATGCCCGAGAAGTCGTCCTGAAAGCATTACCAAGTGTTCTTACTCACGCAAATTCTGACGACCACTGATCAATCTAACTATTGATATTTACAACTCACAATACCAATAGAATCCAACTAGTGAGACACCACCAGGAAAAAAAAAATTATATAGCTTCATCCAGAAGAATTTCACAATGATTTCGGCATTTTTTTTTCCAGTTTTTCTGGAAGAGATCTGGAGAATCTTGAAATGTAAATATTGATATTATATTAAGTACAAGGACACAAGTGCAATTAATGTGACATTTTATTGTGGCAACGTTTCGCCCTCCAGGAGCTTTATCAAGCCGTTATTAACAATACATGGACACAGAGGGTATATATAGGTTCAGAGTGAGGTGTAATACTAGTGGTAGTAGTAGTAATATAAGTGGTAGTAGTAGTAATATAAGTGGTAGTAGTAGTAATACAAGTGGTAGTAGTAGTAATATAAGTGGTAGTAGTAGTAATATAAGTGGTAGTAGTAGTAATACAAGTGGTAGTAGTAGTAATATAAGTGGTAGTAGTAGTAATACAAGTGGTAGTAGTAGTAATACAAGTGGTAGTAGTAGTAATACAAGTGGTAGTAGTAGTAATACAAGTGGTAGTAGTAGTAATGCAAGTGGTAGTAGTAGTAATACAAGTGGTAGTAGTAGTAATGCAAGTGGTAGTAGTAGTAATACAAGTGGTAGTAGTAGTAATACAAGTGGTAGTAGTAGTAATACAAGTGGTAGTAGTAGTAATATAAGTGGTAGTAGTAGAAATACAAGTGGTAGTAGTAATACAAGTGGTAGTAGTAATAATACAAGTGGTAGTATTAGTAATATAAGTGGTAGTAGTAGTAATGCAAGTGGTAGTAGTAGTAATGCAAGTGGTAGTAGTAGTAATACAAGTGGTAGTAGTAGTAATACAAGTGGTAGTAGTAGTAATATAAGTGGTAGTAGTAGTAATACAAGTGGTAGTAGTAGTAATACAAGTGGTAGTAGTAGTAATACAAGTGGTAGTAGTAGTAATGCAAGTGGTAGTAGTAGTAATACAAGTGGTAGTAGTAGTAATACAAGTGGTAGTAGTAATAATACAAGTGGTAGTATTAGTAATATAAGTGGTAGTAGTAGTAATGCAAGTGGTAGTAGTAGTAATGCAAGTGGTAGTAGTAGTAATGCAAGTGGTAGTAGTAGTAATAATACAAGTGGTAGTGGTAGTAACACAAGTGGTAGAAAAATCAACTTGTACACGAGTAAACAGGTGTCCTTTTACTAACCACATTGTCGGTAATTCTACCAACATCAATACATAAACACTGACATCGTTTATATTTCGTGTCGGGGAGTAAAACGCTAATCCTATAAGAGGAGTCATATAGCTCCTGGGAAATTGGAAGTAAATAAATTAGACGCATATATAACACTTAGGTATCTTTATTATCTAGACGTATCGCCACACACAAGCTTCACCAGTCCGATACAATGAAGAATAGCGAAGATCAGGTTATCTGGACTTTTATCTACAAGGGGAGTTAAGTTCAGGTTCTTAGATCATGAGCTCCCTCATACCCTTCTAGGGCCTGACTACGTAACTTGTATCTCGCGTCATTAAGAAGTGTGAAGTGTGAAGTGTCAGTGTGAAGTGGTAATTATTTTTATTCCGAAACGTTTCGCCTGCACAGTGGATTTCTGTTGCTACTGCTTCACGCTGTTCCAAGAGCTGAACTCTTCTTCAGGCTGAGGGACTAACCACATCTCTACTACCTCTGATGCCTCCTCTGTATTCGACTGAAGAGTGTATTAATGTTGGTAGAATTTATCTATTATGTTGTGGTGTCCGACAGATCGCATTAATGTTGGGAATTCTACCAACATTAATACAATCAGTCGAAATTCGACTAGAGAAGCCTACTGTGTAGGCGAACAGTTTCGGAATAATGATACCTAACTCTTGCACATGTCTTAAGTCAATGTGACCTGACCTGACTAGGTTGGGTGCATTGGCTTAAGCCGGTAGGAGACTTGGACCTGCATCGCATGGGCCAGTAGGCCTTCTGCAGTGTTCCTTCGTTCTTATGTTCTTATGTTCTTCTTATGTTCTTACATCCTTGGTGAGGCTCCATATTACAGAATGGATGTAAATGCACTGGAAAACATACTGGAAAGGATAAATAGAAGACAAATAAATAAAGGGGATATAAATAGCGTGCTGGAAATGTCTAATCAAGACAGGACTCGCAGCAATGAGTTTAAGTTGGAAAAAGATTTAGAAAGGATATAGGAAAAGCACTGATTTGGCAATAGAGTTGTGGAAAAGTGAAACAAACTCCCGAGCAGCGTCTTGAAAAAATAGAGTGGATATGAGGTGGACTTGCCTAGCATGGACCAACAGGCTTACTGCAGTGCTCTTCCTGTTTAGTGTTTTTATGAAGATTATTCTGATGCTATTATTCTTCGTGATCTATCAGAAATTATATGATACACGAATATCTACTGGAGCGTCTCTTGTATGGGCCAGTAAGCCTTCTGCGGTGTTCCTCCATTCTTATGATCTGCATCCAACTTGTCAGACACGCAACATCATTTTCTGCTGTCTCTAGTATTCCTCTTTATCTCTTCTTATGAATAATAATGTCATGTATATTCTTCACTGGCCAGGAGGTGCCACAATTTCCAAAATGCCGCAAGTCACGAGGTTGGAAGTGGGTCACAAATCAAGGCGTTTAAAAAATCATGGGGTTCCACAATTCCCAGAAGGCCACGAGTCATGAACGTTAATGTGAGGTGGAAATAAATCAGTGGTTCACAAGTCATGAGGTGCCACAATTCCCAGAATGCCACAAATCATGAGGGTAGAGAGGGGAAAGTGGAGTATGTTAGTCTGTGTTTCCCCAGCCAAGTGGGGGATGCCACAAGTCACGTGGGCGGTGCCACAAGTCACGTGGGGGGTGCCACAAGTCACGTGGGGGGGTGCCACAAGTCACGTGGGGGGTGCCCCAAGTTACGTGGGGAGTGCCAGAAGTATGGGAGCTCTGTATAAGAGACAGGAACCTCAGGTTAGGTTAGGTAAGGTTCGTCAGGAAACAGGACAAGTGTTTCCTGACGTGGGTCTTGAGACACCAAAATGGAAAGGGGAAGGGGAGGGGGAGGGGTAGGGTAGTGTCACAAGACACAGATTGCCACAATTCACAGGGTGCCACAATTCACAGGGTGCCACAATTCACAGGGTGCCACAATTCACAGGGTGCCACAATTCACAGGGTGCCACAATTCACAGGGTGCCACAATTCACAGGGTGCCACAATTCACAGAGTGCCACAATTCACAGGGTGCCACAATTCACAGGGTGCCACAATTCACAGGGTGCCACAATTCACAGAGTGCCACAATTCACAGGGTGCCACAATTCACAGGGTGCCACAATTCACAGAGTGCCACAATTCACAGGGTGCCACAATTCACAGGGTGCCACAATTCACAGGGTGCCACAATTCACAGGGTGCCACAATTCACAGGGTGCCACAATTCACAGGGTGCCACAATTCACAGGGTGCCACAATTCACAGAGTGCCACAATTCACAGGGTGCCACAATTCACAGGGTGCCACAATTCACAAGGTGCCACAATTCACAGGGTGCCACAATTCACAGGGTGCCACAATTCACAGGGTGCCACAATTCACAGAGTGCCACAATTCACAGGGTGCCACAATTCACAGGGTGCCACAATTCACAGGGTGCCACAATTCACAGGGTGCCACAATTCACAGGGTGCCACAATTCACAGGGTGCCACAATTCACACAGGTGCCACAATTCACAGGCTGCCACAATTCACAGGGTGCCACAATTCACAGGGTGCCACAATTCACAGGGTGCCACAATTCACAGGGTGCCACAATTCACAGGGTGCCACAATTCACAGGGTGCCACAATTCACAGGGTGCCACAATTCACAGGGTGCCACAATTCACAGGGTGCCACAATTCACAGAGTGCCACAATTCACAGGGTGCCACAATTCACAGGGTGCCACAATTCACAGGGTGCCACAATTCACAGGGTGCCACAATTCACAGGGTGCCACAATTCACAGAGTGCCACAATTCACAGGGTGCCACAAATCCGGAGCTGCCATTACATCTTACAAGGATATTTTTATTCTGAACCCACATTAAAATTACTCAGACAGACTGTGTATGTGTATGAGAGAGAGAGAGCGAGAGAGAGAGAGAGAGAGAGAGAGAGAGAGAGAGAGAGAGAGAGAGAGAGAGAGAGAGAGAGAGATTCTTAACAAGAAAAAAGAAGCAAGACATACGACAAATGTAACTTTGCCTAAGTGTTAAACTAATTAAATGGAGCCGAAGTTTAGCTGCGGAAATTGATGTATCGCTGGAAATTAATCCTTTCTGTCAGTCAGTCACTTTGATTAATAGTCTGTCTGATTACCTCTTCATTATTTTGGTATTTTACAGGTCTTTATCTACCTGTCAGTCTGTCTGACTCTTCCACCCTGAACTAGGATCCAGAATACACAGACACACACAAACACAGACACACACAAACACAGACACACACAAACACAGATACACACACACACACACACACACACACACACACACACACAAACACAGACACACACACACAAACACACACAGACATATATATATATATATATATATATATATATATATATATATATATATATATATATATATATATATATATATATATGCAAAACAACCCCTCTGAAAGAATAGAGAAATTCCAGGCGCTTTCGTGACTACTCACATTATCAAGGAACTATGAAAGTAAAGCGTCCAAGGAAGCTATATAAGGGGTCTGGCCAGCACCTCACAATCAGATCCCACAACGGTTAAACACCTGGTAGGCAAGACACATAGGCAACAGTTAGGCAACTTTATTCCGAAACGTTTCGCCTACACAGTAGGCTTCTTCAGTCGAATACAGAAAGTAGGCAGGAACAGTAGAGATATGAAGACGATGTAATCAGTCCATCATCCTTAAAGTCGTAGAATTTGAGGTTGTCAGTCCCTCAGTCTGGAGAAGTTCAGTTCCATAGTCAGGAACTATCTGAAGATCAAGTGACAGTGCGGAGACTTAAATACTGTCGGAAGGAGAGGTGCAGAGTAGTAGTAGTAGTAGTGAGAATGTGCCACTGAGAGGTCAGGTCCCTCTCAGATCCAACAGTTCTCACTTGAAAGGGTTGTCCAAGGTGTTTTCTGTACCAAGAGGCCATGTGTTGCAGTGTCTGACAAGATGAACATTAAAGTGGTATAAAATACCGACAGGTTGGTAGGTAAGACACATAGGCAACAGTTAGGCAACTTTATTCCGAAACACCTGACGCGCGCCGACCCAACTGGACAGGTCCTTTGCACAACTCACCCACAAACTATTCTACCCAAGAAAATTTAAAAATTATTATTTGTCCAGTGTATTATTAAATTCTTCCCAAATTCTATTAATTATAAATGGATCTAATTTATATAAACCAAAGGAAATATTCATATTATTGTCAAAACTGCTTTTTAAGAAACAAGATTCAATTATATTCCTGTCGACCATGGACTTGCTTGATACTACTTTCTCAACTTTTTGAAAATCAATTGGATGGTTAAAATCTCTTACATGAATAAATAGAGCATTGGAATCTTGTCCAGTTCTAATGCTATATTTATGTTGTTTTAATCTTAGTTCGAGATTTTTACCAGTTTGACCGTAATAAACTTTATCGCAAATTTTACAAGGAATCTTATAGACACATCCATCAGCATATATATATATACATATATATATATATACATATATAATATATATATATATATATATATATATATATATATATATATATATATATATATATATATATATATATATATATATATATGTATACCGGGAGGGTGTTCTGGGAGTCAAGGCCCCCGCGGCTCGGTCCATGACCAGGCTACGCGGGGAATCAGGGCCTGATCAACTAGGTTGCTACTGCTGGTCAGATACTACCTGGAGGTTACCTGGAGATTATTCCGGGGATCAACGCCCCCGCGGCCCGGTCCATGACCAGGCCTTCCGATGGATCAGGGCCTGATCAACTAGGCTGTTACTGCTGGCCGCACGCAGTCCAACGTACGAGCCACAGCCCGGCTGATCCGGCACTGACTTTAGGTATCTGTCCAGCTCTCTCTTGAAGGCAGCCAGGGGTTTATTGGCAATTCCCCTAATGCTTGATGGGAGACTGCTGAACAGTCTTGGGCCCCGGACACTTATGGTGTTTTCCCTTAGTGTACCAATGGCGCCCCTACTTTTTATTGGGGGCATTTTGCATCGCCTGTTCAGTCTTTTACTTTCATAGGGAGTGATTTCTGTGTGCAGATTTGGGACCATTCCTTCCAAGATTTTCCAAGTGTAGATTATGATATATTTCTCCCTCCTGCGTTCCAACGAGTACAAGTCAAGTGCTTCCAAGCGATCCCAGTAGTTAAGGTGCTTGACAGAACTTATACGTGCAGTAAAGGATCTCTGTACACTCTCTAGATCTGCGATTTCACCTGCTTTGAATGGAGATATTAATGTACAGCAGTATTCCAGCCTAGAGAGAACAAGTGATTTGAAAAGGATCATAATTGGCTTGGCATCTCTCGTTTTGAACGTTCTCATTATCCATCCTATCATTTTCTTTGCACGTGCGATCGTGGCACTGTTGTGATCCTTGAAAGTGAGATCCTCAGACATTACTACTCCCAGGTCCCTTACATTATTTTTCCGCTCTATTGTATGGCCGGAGTCAGTAGTATACTCTGTTCTAGTTATTATCTCCTCCAGTTTTCCATAACGGAGTAGTTGGAATTTGTCCTCATTGAACATCATATTGTTTACCGTTGCCCGCTGGAAAACTTTGTTTATATCTTCTTGGAGGTTAACCGCGTCCTCAGCAGATGACAGCCTCATGCAGATCCTAGTATCATCCGGAAAGGATGATACGGTGCTGTGATGTATATCTAACCCTGGATGTTTGTTCAGCGCCTTCTTGAACACAGGGAGTCTATTGGTAATCCCCCCTTATGTATGCTGGGAGGCAGTTGAGCAATCTTGGGCCCCTGACACTTACTGTGTTTCTCAGTAGTATCAGTTACCAGTGCCATAGTGATATACATTAGGGGCATAATCTAATAAAACAGAAGATCCTCAGCCATCTACTGCACAACTGAGCTACATAAACCTTTCCATACACTTCTGCATCTACCAGCAAAAGAAACAAAGTTTAAGACAGTGTAAAATTCTTCATTGTGTGTTATTCACGTGGCTTCCCTGCTTTTTATTTGGGGGGTTGGATGTTGTACCGCTTGGCGAGTCTTTTGCTATCGTAGGGAGTGATTTCAGTGTGCAGATTTAAGACTAGTCTTTCTAAGATTTGAAGAGAATCATCATTGCTTGGCATCCCTAGTTTTGAAGGTTCTCATTATCCATCCTACAATTTTCCTAGCAGATGTGGTAGAGACATTGGTGTGAGCTTTGAAAGTGAGATTCTATGACCTTACCACTCTCAGGTCCTTCACAGTAGTTTCTCGCTCTATTGTATGATTGGAATTTGTTTTATACTCCGATCCAGTTTTTATTTCCTCGAATTTTCCATAGTGGAGTAATTAAAATTTGTCTTCATTGAACTTCATATTGTTTTCTGTGGCCCATTTAAAGACTTGGTTAATGTGTACTTGGAGATCTGCAGTATCATCAGCAAAGGAGGACACGGTGCTGTGGTTGACATCTCTGTTTATGTCAGATATGAGGGTGAGGAACAGGATGGGAGCGAGTACTGAACCTTGTGGAACAGAGCTTTTCACTGTAGCCGAGTCTGACTTTACTCTGTTTACTATTACTCTTTCTGTTGTATTTGTTAGGAAGTTATACATGCATCTTCCCACTTTTCCTGTTATTCCCTTATCACGCATTTTGTGTGCCATCACACCATGATCGTACTTGTGGAAGGCTTTCCACAAAGTCTGTACATACCACATTTGCATGTTGTTTGTCCTCCAGTGCATCCAAGACCATGTCATAGTGGTCCAGTAGCTGTGAAAGGCAGGAGCGACTTGCTCTAAACCCGTGTTGCCCTGGATTGTGCAACTGTTGGGTGATCTCGCTTCTTAGAACTCTTTCAAGGATTTTTATGATATACAAACATACACACACACACATATATATATATATATATATATATATATATATATATATATATATATATATATATATATATATATATATATATATATATATATATTCAGAAAGAGAGAGAAAGAGAGAGAGAGAGAGAGAGAGAGAGAGAGAGAGAGGGGGGGGTGTACTGGACTGGAAGCCCTTTCCTAAACCCTAATGTCAGGAAGTTTCTGTTAAAGTACGGACGATTTATGTATGGCGCGCTAAAACCGTCTAGGGTTCGATTCCCTATAATGGCTGCTGGAGATTGGGGGTCCTCTCACAGGGGTCAAAATAACTCCCGAGTACAGTTATAGAGGCCAGAACGTTGTGTAGCTTTAAAAATAGGTTGGATAAATACATGAGTGGATGTGGGTGGGTGTGAGTTGGACCTGATAGCTTGTGCTACCAGGTCGGTTGCCGTGTTCCTCCCTTAAGTCAATGTGACCTAGGTTGGGTGCATTGGCTTAAGCCGGTAGGACCTGCCTCGCATGGGCCAGTAGGCCTTCTGCAGTGTTCCTTCGTTCTTATGTTCTTGTTCTTATGATATTTCTCTGGGAAGGATCATCTTGGAGTTTCAGAATCACACGGGACCTCGCTCAGCAATAGCGGCAATCCTTGTTGATATAATGAATGCTACCATTCTTTTTGCTGTCACAATGTTGGAATTTTATTAATGGATCTTGGAGAGTATCAAGTATTTTAGTCTCTCACACACACATACATACACACACACACACACACACACACACACACACACACACACACACACACACACACACACACACATCTAGCAGCGATCAGAGAAGATACGGGGGCCAAGAGCTATGAATCGACCCCTGTAACCACAAATAGGTGAGTAAACCATGAACGCCTTGCTAGACTGCCCGTGATATCACCGTTTCTCTTCATACTCCTCACTTCTTCTCTCCTCTTCTTTCCTTCCTTCCTCCCCCCACCTCTCTCTCTCACCCAAAACACCTTCCCTATCTAACTCTGTCATGACTATTACGAGTGTATTTGCACATCCACCGAATTACACCTGAGATCATTGGGTTACACCTCTGAGTGTGCTTGTGTACAATTAACTCAGACGTGATTACAACCTTGATTCAGCTGTCAAATATAATAATTACACTTTACAACACTTCAATTTAATGCTCGTTGATTAAAGGAACTGTAATTTTTAAATAATTATTAATGTAGAAACAATAATTTGAGTATATATATATATATATATATATATATATATATATATATATATATATATATATATATATATAAAAAACGCAGCCATAAATCTGTTTTTCCACGTGTCTTGACAGCTCTCGGGGCCCACCCCCCCCCAAACAAAAAAAACAATAAAAAATTCCATAGAGCCAGGAATTTTGTGTCTCCGGGTAAAAATACCGCAAATATTAGACCACTGTAGCCAGAGGGAAAAAATGCGATTTTTTTTTTTTTTGGCCCTTGCCAATATTTACGTCGGACGATACGAGCTGATTCCCATTTCCACATTCCTGTAGGTATTTTATCTCAATATACTCCGGAGTCCAGTTCTTGATTCCTAATACTCTCTCTCTCTCTCTCTCTCTCTCTCTCTCTCTCTCTCTCTCTCTCTCTCTCTCTCTCTCTCTCTCTCTCTCTCTCTCTCTCTCTCTCTTCCATTCTGTACCACATTATCGTGGTGTTCTTTAAGTTTCTCTTCCAGGTACTGCTTCCTTGCCTGTTCCCTAGCCATCATAGGGAAGGTGGGAAGGAGCTGCCTTTCCCCATCCCTTGGATCAAATGTCATCATTTCCCATTCCGCAGGCTATGTAGGACCCTTACGGCTTTAGAGATTTTCCCATCATGATGGTAATGATTCTGTTAGCACTTCCACGCTCTTTACACATGATCTCCGGACTGTTACGTATTTCCATTCCATCTCCCTTCCCTCTTTTTCCATCAAAGTCTATTACATTCATGGGGGAAGCGCTAAATCCTCTGGGGTCATACAGAGGGGGACAGGTAGGTTTCAACCCCATTTGTTTGGGATCTAAAGGCATTCCTCTGATGGGAAGGAGGATCCAACCCTCCTCTTCCTCTCTCCTATTCCTTTCTATTGAATAGCCTTCATACCCTGATGTCTCTTTCCATTCTATCCCACCTCCTCTCTCTCTCCTGTATGTTTGTCTCCTCATACTTTTCTCTCCTGTCTCTCTCATCTCACTTCTCTTCTCCTCTGTCTAGTAGTCTTTTCTTTTTTTTTTTGTGCCTTGTCTCTTTCTCCTTTCACCCTTTCCAGTCTTGTTTTTCTTCCGTCCCTTTCGTCCCTTCTTTATTCTATCCTATCTCTTTTGTTTTTGTGCCCCTTCCGTTTCTTTTTTTTCTCTCTCTCGCTGTTTCATTCCTCTTATTTCTTCCTGCTTCCCCCTCATTTCCTCTTTCACTACCTCCAATTCCTTTCCATTTTCTCCCCCATATTTCTTCCCTCTTTTAATCCCTCCAATGCCCTTTTCTCCTTTCCTCCCATCTCTTTTTCCCCCCACCCATCCCTTCTTTCCTTCCTTCCTTCCCTCCTTCCTTCCTTCCTTCTCTCTCCCATCTCGACCCACATATCCTTAGAAAAAAAAAATGGATGACCGAGAAAATAAAAAAAATCATAAACCCAACGCGTCTTACCGGCTTATTTTAGTGTGGATCACCCCTCCCCCTTCCCCCATCACTCCCCCATCCCCCATCACTCCCCCTTCCCCCATCACTCCCCCATCCCCCATCACTCCCCCTTCCCCCATCACTCCCCCTTCCCCCATCACTCCCCCTTCCCCCATCACTCCCCCTTCCCCCCATCACTCCCCCTTCCCCCATCACTCCCCCTTCCCCCATCACTCCCCCCTTCCCCATCACTCCCCCTTCCCCCATCACTCCCCCTTCCCCCATCACTCCCCCTTCCCCCATCACTCCCCCTTCCCCCATCACTCCCCCTTCCCCCATCACTCCCCCTTCCCCCATCACTCCCCCTTCCCCATCCCTCCCCCTCCCCCCATCACTCCCCCTTCCCCCATCACTCCCCCCTTCCCCCATCACTCCCCCTTCCCCCATCACTCCCCCTTCCCCCATCACTCCCCCTTCCCCCATCACTCCCCCTTCCCCCATCACTCCCCCATCCCCCATCACTCCCCCTTCCCCCATCACTCCCCCTTCCCCCATCACTCCCCCTTCCCCCATCACTCCCCCTTCCCCCATCACTCCCCCTTCCCCCATCACTCCCCCCTTCCCCCATCACTCCCCCCTTCCCCCCATCACTCCCCCCTTCCCCCATCACTCCCCCTTCCCCCATCACTCCCCCTTCCCCCATCACTCCCCCTTCCCCCATCACTCCCCCTTCCCCCATCACTCCCCCTTCCCCCATCACTCCCCCTTCCCCCATCACTCCCCCTTCCCCCATCACCATCTCTATCCCCCACCCCTCTTCCCTCAACCCACGACCTTGTATACCATGTGCTCTCTCTCTCTCTCTCTCTCTCTCTCTCTCTCTCTCTTCCCCTTTCTCCCCTATTACTCCTCTCCCTCGCCATGCTCGGCTCCCCATTCCCCATTCTTAAAAATCCAACCAACACATTTTTAAAGCTAATCCCACAAAATTTAAAGCTAATCCCACAAACTTTAAATCTAATCCCACAAAATTTAAAGCTAATCCCACAAAATTTAAAGCTAATCCCACAAAATTTAAAGCTAATCCCACAAAATTTAAAGCTAATCCCACATATTTTAAAGCTAATCCCATATATTTTAAAGCTAATTTCACTTAATTTAAAGTTAATCCCACAAACTTTAAAGCTAATCCCACAAAATTTAAAGCTAATCCCACAAAATTTAAAGCTAATCCCACAAAATTTAAAGCTAATCCCACAAAATTTAAAGCTAATCCCATATATTTTAAAGCTAATCCCATATATTTTAAAGCTAATCCCACATATTTTAAACCTAATCTCAAAAAAATTAAAGCTAATCCCACAAAACTTAAAGCTAATCCGATATATTTTAAAGCTAATTCCACAAAATTTAAAGCTAATTCCACAAAATTTAAGGCTAATTCCTCAAAATTTAAAGCTAATCTCACATATTTTAAAGCTAATCCCACATATTTTAAACCTAATCCCACATATTTTAAACCTAATCCCACATAATTTAAAGTTAATCCCCCCAAAATTAAGCTAATCCCACAAAATTTAAAGCTAATCCTAGAATGTAACTTATTTCCATTAAGGTTCTTGTAATATCATATTATTTGGAAAACCTTTAAAGTTAAAGGGGCCAAGTAACTCAACTGTGTGAAAGAAAATCATCCGAGGCCCGGTCATGGACAGGACCGCGGGGGCGCTGACCCCTGGAAACACCCTCCAGGTATACCCGGAGGTATACCTTTCTCACTTCTCCGTACACGGAGTGAATAAGGTTCAAGGACGGAAATTTTCCCAAGTATCTGTCCGTGTCGTTATAACCACACAACTTGATGAGCCATCCGGGTGACGACATCTGCTGCTGCTGAGGACGAGAGAGCAGCAGACACGGCAGACAAGGGTGCCTGCTGTTCTGTCTCCCTGGGAACATTTACGGTCCACACAACGGAAGTTTTATGAGGGTCAAAGTTTTGGCTTCCAATATCTTCACGAGTGATAGACTGTTGTCTTCCCTTGCTCGAGTGGACGCACTCTTAAAGACGCAATACGTCTTGTGCTCCCACGTCAAGAGACGGTGGATGGAGCCTCCACTTTTCTTAGCGTTGTCTCAAGAACAATTATGATGAGCTCTATATGTGCTCAGTGGTGCTCGGATTAGTGTCTAGGGAGTTGAGCTTCAGTTCCTGGGTCTCGTATTTCCAAGAGGGCATCATGTAAGTTTATTTAGGTACAGATACACGTACGTACAATTAGCATATATACCTCCGCTGCCCGGTCTGTGACCAGGCCTCGTAATATATGCAAAATAATCACAGGGGGGAGTAGAATGATAGCTTTAGGCCTTTCGTGTTGCAATCAACACATTTTCAAGAGCTTGCAATGTTGCAGAAATGAATAGGAAGTCCAGGTAGATTCGTTCAAGGGAACAGTTCTAGCTAGAATTCTAACTACCGACCTTTTCACTATCTTTAGTTGAAGAAGTACTTCCAAAGGTCTCTGTCTCTTCCCATATCTATTCTGTCAATGTTTCTTAGTATCTTACCTATCTTAACATCCTGTATATCTTTTGATCATATCTTAAACTTCTTGTTCGCCCACTGGAGCTTGTTCCAATCTTTCTTCGTTATCCAGTTTCCTCAGCTTCGGGACTCATCTATTTGCAAACTGGATTTTTTTTTAGTTTCTATGATTGCCTTTGTAAAGGTTCTGGTGTTGCATGTTCTGTGATTCCTTTTTTTTCTAGTTTCTTGAATGATTCTTTACTTGGTTCTTGATGGCAGTTCTTAGGTTAGAAGCTGATGTGGGCGATTTGTGTCTCCAGCGATGTGTGTGTGTATGTGGGAGGTTTGTTTCCAGCGATGTGTGTGTGTATGTGGGAGGTTTGTCTCCAGCGAGATCTGTGCTTCATCCAGTTCATGGCACTCCATTCAGTGCTTCAGACGGTCCGTGGCACTCTCCCCTCGACACGGCACAGATGCCGTGGACCTCTCACTCGGTGCGTGACGTATCCGTAGGCATTCGAATCTCAGTGCTTCGCTTTGATTGTGGGAGCTCATTCAGTGCCTCGTTTATACCATGGCATCTGCTTCGATGCTCTGTTTGGACAGTGGCATTTGGCCCAGTGCCACACTTGAACCGTGACTACACTACTAAGACCCTTAAACTTATAGCACGCTCAGTAAGATCCCACTTGACCTATGGCACCAATCACTGAGGGTGTCAAGTTGACCTCTGGCACTCTCGTTAATATGGCACTTAACCTGTGGCACTAACCACTGGCAAAATACGATTTGTTAGGATTTTTAACTCGGATGGTTAGCCACCCAGGATACTCCAAGCAAATGAGCGCGTCATCGATGACTCTTATTTCCATTGGGATCCTACAATCTTGTCCCCCAGGATGAGACCCATACCAGTCCACTAACTTCCAGGTAACTTCTTGTCCCCCAGGATGCGAGCCACACCAGTCCACTAACACCCAGGCAACTTCTTGTCCCCCAGGATGTCACCTATACCAGTCCACCAACACCGAGGCAACTTCTTGTCCCCCAGTACGCAACCTACACCAGTCCCCTAACACCCAGGTAACTTCTTGTCCCCCGAGGATGCGACTCACACCAGTCCACTAATACCCAGGTAACCTCTTGTCCCCCAAGATGCGACCCACACTAACCCCCTAACATCCAGGTAACTTATTGTCCCCCCAGGACGCAACTCACACCAGTCCACTAACACCCAAGTTAACCTCTTGTCCCCCACCATTCATTATTCCCCTCACCCATACTGGCTTAACCCAGCCTCCCTCTCATCCATCGCAAGTGGCGTCTTCTCCTACGACTCAGGAGCTCCGCTAAATTTTGAAGGCTGAGTTATTTACCGCTGCTGGCCTGGTAAGTCAAGATAGCATCGTCTGTCAAACACCGATAAACCACGAACATCTTTATCGACTCCTCGTGGAGGGTGAGAAGGAAAAGACGCCTCGCAAACTCCATTCTCCTTGATTTGCACCAAACACGTCATTTTTTTTAACTAGTATGAACAGCGGTTATGAAATCAAATTTGACACAGTATAGAGAAATGCTATGCCAATCTATCTACTTAATCTGCAGTTAGATTATGTAAATATGTGTGTCTATATCTTTTACATACATCATGAAACCATACATATATACATACATTATATATACATACATTATACATACATACATCATAGATATACACATCATACATATATACATAAATACTTATGCACATGCACACGTACACTATATATACATCTTAAATACATCATACATATATATATACACCTGGGGCTCTGGTGGCCTGGTGGTTAACGCTCTCGCTTCACACGGTGAGGGCCTGGGTTCGATTCCCAGCCAGAGTAGAAACATTGGACGTGTTTCTTTCCACCTGTTGTCTATGTTCCCCATCAGTAAAATGGGTACCTGGGTGTTAGTCGACTGGTGTGGGTCGCATCCTGGGACACTGACCTAAAGAGGCCTGGTCACAGACCGGGCCGCGGGGGCGTTGACCCCCGGAACTCTCTCCAGGTAAACTCCAGGTAATACATCCACTTGCAAAGGAAGTTTGTAACAACGGTTCGATTTACGTAGGGTTTCGCCAGTCTTTGATAAAACCTCTATACTGAGCGAAACGTTGAAATAAAAGCTAGCCCTTCACCTGTTTCTTTTTCCTTCCTCACTCCTGGCATCGCTTCGCTATCTTGTCCACGCTAATATACTATTGTGGCTCCACACTCTCGAAACGTGCGGAGCAGCCACGCTTGCCTAGCATCTGCTCTGGGCGAAAAATTACGTAACTACCCACACCTGCCGCTCAAACCACGGAAGAAGAGGGGGTTCAAACCCATGGCGAGCCCCAAAATACAGAAGCAAGTGCGTCAACTTGTTTACAGTCGTGTTTTTACAGTTTCGTGAAACATTACGTCTTGTTCCTCAACATTTCTCTTTACTAATTGCAACATTTCTCTTATTTACTAATTGCAACATTTCTCTTATTTACTAATTGCAACATCTTTTTACTAATAGCAACATTTCTCCTATTTATTTATTGCAACATCTCTTATTTACTAATAGCAACATTTCTCTTATTTACTAATTGCAACATTTCTTTTGATAATTGCATTTCTCTTATTTATTAATTGCAACATCTCTTACTTACTAACTGCAACATTTCTCTGTTTCGTTAGGTTTTTCTCTTTTCTTAAAAAAAATAACTGATAATATCACAACGTGACGGGAGAAAATACATAATTAAAAGCGATAAAAATGATTATTATTATTATTATTATTACTATTATTATTATAAAAAGAAGCGCTAAACCAAAAACAACATTAACACCCCTCCTTCAGAGTGCCGGCACTGTACTTCCCATCTCTAGGACTCAAGTCCGACCTGCCGGTTTTCATGAATCCTTTCATAAATGTTACTTTGCCCACACTCCATCAGCACGTTAAGTATTAAAAACCATTTGTCTCCATTCACTCCTATCAAATACGCTCACGCATGCTTTCTGGAAGTCCAAGCCCCTCGCACAAAGAAACCTCCTTTACCCCCTCCATCCAACATTTTCTAGGTCGGTCCCTACCTCGCCTTCCCTCCACTACAGATTTATACACTCTCGAAGTCATTCTGCTTCGTTCCATTTTCTCTACATGTCCGAACCACTTCAACAACCCTTCCTCAACCCTCTGGACAACAGTTTTGGCAATCCAGCACCTCCTCCTAACTTCCAAATTACGAATTCTCTGCATTATATTCACACCACACATTGCCCTCAGACATGACATCCCCACTGCCTCCAGCCTTCTCCTCACTGCAACATTCATCACCCACGTTTCACGCCCATACCAAAGCGTTGATATTACTATACTCTCATACATTCGCCATTTTGCTTTCATAGATAAAGTTCTTTGTCTCCACAGACTCCTCAGTGCACCACTCACCTTTTTCCCCTCGTTAATTCTATGATTCACCTCATCCTTCACAGACCCATGTGCTGACACGTCCACTCCTAAATAACTGAAAACATTGACCTTCTCCATACTCTCTCCCCCCAATCTGATATCCAGTCTTCCGTTACCTAATTTTTGTCCTCATCACCTTACTCTTTCCTATGTTCACTTTTAATTTCCTTCTTTTACATACCCTACCAGACTCACCCACCAGCCTCTGCAACTTCTCTTCAGAATCTCCCAAAAGCACAGTGTTATCAGCAAAGAACAACTGTGACAACTCCCACTTTCTGTTAGATTCTTTATCTTTTAACTCCACACCTCTTGCCAACACCCGAGCATTTACTTCTGTTACAACTCCATCTAAAAATATATTGAACAACCACGGTGACATCACACATCCTTGTCTAAGGCCTACTTTTACTGGGAAATAATCTCCCTCTCTCCTACATGCTATAACCTGAGCCTCACTATCCTATCTCAGCATATATATACTCTGAGAGATATACATCTCATGATGTATGAATCTTGCCAAAAAATAGAATAATATGAATATTTCCTTTGGTTTATATAAATTAGATCCATTTATAATTAATAGAATTTTGGAAGAATTTAATAATACACTGGACAAATAATAATTTTTAAATTTTCTTGGGTAGAATAGTTCGTTGGTGAGTTGTGCAAAGGACCTGTCCAGTTGGGCCGGCGCGCGTCAGGTGTTTAACCGTTGTGGGATCTGATAGTGAGGTGTTGGCCAGACCCCTTATATAGCTTCCTTGGATGCTTTACTTTCATAGTTCCTTGATAATGTGAGTAGTCACGAAAGCGCTTGGAATTTCTCTATTCTTTCAGAGTGGTTGTTTTGCATATATATATATATATATATATATATATATATATATATATATATATATATATATATATATATATATATATATATATATATATATATATATATAATCACAGTACACAGGTGATATCACAATATTCAAAACAACCACTGTGAAAAAATAGCGCTGATTTCTCACATTATCAAGGAACTATTGATTAAAAATTCCCACAAAAATGCTGACGGTTGTATCTACAAGATTTCTTGTAAAAAATGTATTGAAGTTTATTACGATCCAACTGGGAAAAGCCTTGAAACTAAGATTACAACAATATAAACATAACACTAGAACTGGACAAGTCTAATATTCTGTTTATGTACGTGAGAGATTTTAACTATCCAACAGATTTTTCAAAAATCAGAGAAAATTGTATCAAGCAGATCTATGGTTGAGAGTAATATAACTGAATCAAGCTTCGCAAAAAACAGTTTTGATTTTAATGTGAATATTGGTTTAGAATTATAAAAATTAAATTCATTTTTATTTAATAAAATGTGAGAAAAAATTAGAATCATAAAAAAATGGGAAGAATTTAAGCTATGTTTGACAAGTCCTTGACCATCTCACCCACATCATCATAAAGGAACGGGTGAGGTATCGGATGTTGATCGTGAGGTGTTATCTTGGTCTTATAAACCGTTTATTCTATTATTTCTACAGTTTCTTGAGAATGTGAGAAATCACGAAACGCTTGGAAGTTCAATATTTTTCAAAACAGTTATTTTCCATAGTTAAATATGTGCTAATGGCATTTATTGAGATGACTTTTCGCCCTGCAGGAATTAATACAATCCCTGGAGGGCGAAACAACTTTTCAGCAAGTGCCATAAACCACATACGGCGTCTCATTCATATAACTGTAATGTTGCTATGTACACTCTTAACTTACTGGCGAGATGAGATAAAAATACTTAAAACGCTAGAGCCTCAAAAATGTACTGTTCCATAATGTTCCTCATCTGTGGTCCATAAACTGAGATCAACTCACAATAACCACATTTCTAATGAACCACAGAACGGGTGTGGTTTTGAACCCATGGTGAGCGAGTCGTAAAATTCCAGGCCAGTGCGTCAACCACTGGGCCAACTGGCTACACTAAGTCTCATCCAACTAGGTCAAAGTGGGACCCATGCTAACCTCCCGATGGTGTGTAGAAATATACTTAGTTGGATGAATCTTATTGTAGCCAGCTGGCCTAGTGGTTAACGCACTGGCCTGGAGTTTTACGACTCACTTGCCACAAGTTCTAACCCCATCCGTACCGTGGTTTGTTTGCAATCGTGTTATTACGACTTCGTGAGACACATTTCTAATGTGTCTCTAATGTGTCACTCATATACTTATCAAGAACAGTTTAATCCCTAAATAAGGGATTAAAAATCTGTATAAACAGCGAAAAACGCTTCTCACGCTGCGTATATACAAAGTTACGCATTTCTAGAGTACATACACCGTCCACTACAAGCATGTTTACCTTGATAAACCCATTCAAGAATGTGGGAAGGAAATGGATAGGCTGGATAACCAGAACTTTCAAGACAAGAGGCACTGAGCCTGTAATGATACTCTTTAATCACTTATTTTCTCCAAGCTGCAATACTGCTGTATGCTGACGACCACCTTCAAGACAGGCTAGTTTATTGGGCTGGAAAACGTACAGAGAACTTTCACTGCTCGTAAACATTCTGTTAAGCATCAAAACTACTGGGAAATCTTGAAGTCCCTTTTATTGTATTCCTTGGAACTTAGGTGAGAGATGTACGTAGTAATTTACTCCTGGAAAATCCTGGAGGGACTGGTTCTAAAACTTAACACCGAAATCACTCTGTATGATAGAAAAAGACTTGACAGACGGTGCAAAATACCTCCACTAAAAAGAAGAGGCGCGACAAAAACTCGATTATTGTTAGGGGTCCTCGACTGTTTAACGCCCTCTCACCGTGCATAAGGGAAATTAATAAACGTCTGGCTGTTTTCAAGACAGAAGTTTCTCCAATCAGTCTCGAACAAGACAGTTATGACTGATACTTTGGACTGTGTGTGGCCAACAGTAGCAACCTAGTTGATCAGGCCTTCATCCACTAGAAAAAGGCCTGGTCTAGAACCGGGTAGCGAGGACAATGACCCCCGGAAACACCCTTCAAGTGAATTAGAGCATGTATAATGCACACACACACGCACACACACACACACACACACACACACACACACACACACACACACACACACACACACACACACACACACACACACACACACACACACTCGTGGAGGAGTCACGCGGTTTGAGCTCGTGTTTTGGTGGTAATTTCTGACTGTACCATAAGGAATAGAGTGTGGGATATAGGCGTGTGCACGCATAAGAGTGAATATAATCACTTAAGCCCCCAAAAAAGGAAATATAAGTGATCACAGAAAAGCAAACATAGTAAATAGCGAGTTACTATGTGGGGGCCGTTGGAAGGAAGGTGAACGGTTGTGTCAGCCCTAAATAGTGTTGTCATAATAACGCAGTGGGGTATTTGAAGACTAAGTGCGACTCAAGATCAGGGAGATAAGAGATATGTATAGATGTGTCAGTAAATACAGTGAGTGAAAAAAAAAAATTAGAGGAGCTAGAGACTACAGTGCCTAGAGGAAGTTAGTGGAAAAATTACCGAGAAGCATCAAGCATTTTCAACTTCTGGGACCCAGGAGGGATGACAACATTACTCCACTGCCAGCCGCAAGTAATATTCACCTAGTTTGAGTTGAATGGGGTCAGCACCAGTCTCTAGCTGGAAATTGGGGGTCACTCTCCTCGAGCTATCAGAATTAGAATAAGCAGCATTTACTGGTGTTTAATAGAATTTATTGAGGTGTAGGAGAGTTAAGCAGTTAATGACAGGTGGCCTAGTATGAGAGATAGCCTAGCAAAGCCTAGCATACAGAATTGAATGTAATTTTAGGCACAAGACAGTACAGTGGGAACCAAGAGATTCGGTACATATGTAGTACATACAAGGGAAATAAGCACTGCTTACATAAACAGACGCATACACACACATACACAACACACACAAACACACAAACACAAACACACACACACAAACACACAAACACACACACACACACACACATATACAGGATTTCACACCTTTATTCGAATTTACGTAATTTTAGGCATACAAGACAGAACAGTGGGAACCAAGAGATAGGGTACATATGCAAAACATATGTAGTACATACGAGGCAAATAAGGACTGCTTACACAAATGCACGCATACACACACACGCTAGGTGAGAACAGGATCTGCTGTTAGGCACATGAATAGCTGTAGCATGCACACACACACACACACACACACACACACACACACACACACACACACACACACACACACACACATACACACACATATACAGGATTTCACACCTTTATGTGAATTAACCCTCTAACCCTTCCTTCTCTCTCCATCTCTTTGTCTCTTTTCCTCTCTTCCTATTCTTCTCTCTCTCTCTCTGTTCTTCTCTCTCTCTCTCTCTCTCTCTCTCTCTCTCTCTCTCTCTCTCTCTTTCTCTTACTCTTTCTGTCTCTTCCTCTCTCTCTCTTCCTCTTTCTCTCCCTTCCTCTCTCTCTTTTCCTTTCTCTCTCTCCCTTTCTCTCTTCCTCTCTTTTTTCCTCTCTTTTTTCCTCTCTCTCTTCCTCTCTTTTTTCCTCTCTCTCTTCCTCTCTCTTTTCCTCTCTCTCTTCCTCTCTCTATCTTCCTCTCTCTTTTCCTCTCTTCTTCCTCTCTCTCTTCCTCTCTCTCTCTCTCTCTCTCTCTCTCTCTCTCTCTCTCTCTCTCTCTCTCTCTCTTTTCCCTTCTCACTCTCTCCCTTCTCTATCTTTCCCTTCTCTCTCTCTCCCCCTTTTCATTTTCACTCTCCCCCTCTCTCTCCTTCTACCTTTCCCCTCTCTTTCTCTCTCTCTCTCTTTCTCTCTTTCGTTTACTATAAAAAAAAATGGTTGGGACTCGTAGGAATCAGGGATCAGATGACAATGGTATTGGTAGGGAGGAATGGATGGAGGAGCAGTGGAAAAGGATGGAGCAAGAATGGGAGAGAAAATTAGGAGAGCTTTCTAAAAAAAATGGAGAAAGAGCTCTCTGCGAAATGGTAAAAGAGGCTGGAGAAGGAGACGAAGAAATGGGAGGCACAAGTCGAAACTGCAGTAGACAGGGTAAGGGTCCTAGAATTTGAGGTAAACAGGCTGAAGCAAGTCTCAGGGGCAGTGACCAGAGAAGATGCAGAATATGAAGCTGAGAGGATGAACAGGAAGGAAGGAGATAAGAATTATGCTAAGGTCATATCAGCCTGCAAAGAAGGGTCAGGGAGTAAAAGGAAAGAGCAGCTGGGTGCAGACAGAGAGGGAGATAAGTCGAATGCTGAGGCACAACCATGCTACCAAGAGCCACTGGAAAAATCAAGGGAGAAAATGACCATATACAGACAGGAACCAGAGTCACAGAGGGAGAGGCAATGGGAGGAGGAAAGGCCAAAATCAGTGTTCATCCATGGGCTTCGGGAGAGAGAGGAAAAGACACACACTGAAAGACGGCAGGAAGAAAGAAAGGAGATTGGGAAAATCATCACGGAAATAGGGGGATAAGACATGGACGAGATTATAAATTTTCAGAGAATAGGGGGGTACGTGAAGGGGAGAAGCCGACCGATCAAGCAGATTCTCAGGACAGAAACAGTGAGGAACAGGATCCTCCAAGAGAAATCAAGGTTGAAAAACTCGGAAGAGTACAAGAAGGTGTTCCTAGACAGAGACAGAACACAAACAGAGAGACAGCAGCTGAGGGAGAGGACAAAAAAGCGAAAGGAGATAAGAAAGGAAACAAGGATGGAACCAGCAGAGGTCAGAGCAGAACAGAGAAGCAAGGGCAAGCACACACACAACTGTCCTCAGAACCCCAAAACCTATCACACCAT
>NW_027195162.1:200000-217500 GCF_038502225.1 Cherax quadricarinatus
AATGATTTCTTCATGAATGAGCCTCAAAACTCCATAAATGTATGCCAGATTTCCGACATTACCCTAACTCAGATAGATTTCGAAAAAGCCATTGACAACATGCCTATGCACTCAGCCCCGGGCCCAGACTCGTGGAACTCTGTTTTCATTAAGAACTGCAAGAAACCCCTCTCGCGTGCCCTAAGTACACTATGGAGGAGGAGCTTGGACATGGGTGAAATTCCACAGTCACTTAAAACAACGGATATAGCCCCACTCCATAAAGGTGGCAGCAAAGCATTAGCTAAGAACTATAGACCAATAGCTCTGACGTCCCACGTCATAAAAATCTTTGAAAGAGTGCTAAGAAGCAGGATTGCAAATCACCTGGATTCCCAAAATCTGCACAATCCAGGGCAACATGGGTTCAGGGCAGGTCGCTCCTGCCTCTCACAACTACTTGATCACTATGACATGGCCTTGGATGCACTGGAAGAAAATCAGAATGCAGATGTAATATACACAGACTTAGCAAAAGCATTTGACAAATGCGATCATGGCGTAATAGCCCATAAAATACGTGCTAAAGGAATAACTGGGAAAGTGGGGAGAGGGATCTTCAACTTCCTAACAAATCGAACACAAAGAGTATTGGTCAACAGAGTTAAATCGGAGGCTGCCATAGTGAAGAGCTCTGTTCCACAAGGCACAGTACTCGCCCCCATCTTATTCCTTATCCTCATATCAGACATAAACAGAGATATACACCACAGCACCGTATCATCCTTTGCGGATGATACTAGGATCTGCATGAGGCTGTCATCTGCTGAGGACGCGGTTAACCTCCAAGAAGATATAAACAAAGTTTTCCAGTGGGCAACGGTAAACAATATGATGTTCAATGAGGACAAATTCCAACTACTCCGTTATGGAAAACTGGAGGAGATAATAAATAGAACAGAGTACACTACTGACTCCGGCCATACAATAGAGCGGAAAAATAATGTAAGGGACCTGGGAGTAGTAATGTCTGAGGATCTCACTTTCAAGGATCACAACAGTGCCACGATCGCACGTGCAAAGAAAATGATAGGATGGATAATGAGAACTTTCAAAACGAGAGATGCCAAGCCCATGATGATACTTTTCAAATCACTTGTTCTCTCTAGGCTAGAATACTGCTGTACATTAACATCTCCATTCAAAGCAGGTGAAATCGCAGATCTAGAGAGTGTACAGAGATCCTTTACTGCACGTATAAGTTCTGTCAAGCACCTTAACTACTGGGAACGCTTGGAAGCACTTGACTTGTACTCGTTGGAACGCAGGAGGGAGAGATATATCATAATCTACACTTGGAAATTCTTGGAAGGAATGGTCCCAAATCTGCACACAGAAATCACTCCCTACGAAAGTAAAAGACTGGGCAGGCGATGCAAAATGCCCCCAATAAAACGTAGGGGCGCCATTGGTACACTAAGGGAAAACACCATAAGTGTCCGGGGCCCAAAACTGTTTAACAGCCTCCCATCAAGCATTAAGGGAATTGCCAATAAACCCCTGGCTGCCTTCAAGAGAGAGCTGGACAGATACCTAAAGTCGGTGCCGGATCAGCCGGGCTGTGGCTCGTACGTTGGACTGCGTGCGGCCAGCAGTAACAGCCTAGTTGATCAGGCCCTGATCCATCGGGAGGCCTGGTCATGGACCGGGCCGCGGGGGCGTTGATCCCCGGAATAACCTCCAGGTAACCTCCAGGTTCCCAGTAATCACTGCCTGGTCCTCCAGTTTTTGCACCAATCCACTGATCTCTTGTGTGGAACTGTCAAACGCCTTCTTACAGTCCATGAAAACACAATCTACCCACTCCTCTCTCTCTCTCTCTCTCTTGTCTTGCTGCTGTCATCCTGTTATAGAACTCCAGTAGGCTTGTGACACAGGATTTTCCGTCCCTAAAACCGTGCTGGTTGTCGTTGATGAGCTCAGTCCTTTCTAGGTGCTCCACCACTCTTCTCCTGAAAATCTTCTCCATGACCTTGTATACTGTACATGTCAGTGACACTGGTCTGTAATTTAATGCTTCGTGTCTGTCTCCTTTTTTAAAAATCTGGACTACATTTGCTGTCTTCCATACTTCAGGGAATCGCCCTGTTTCAATAGTTGCGTTGAAGATTGTTGTTAGTGGTACACACAGCACCTCTGCTCCCTCTCTCATGACCCATGGAAAGATGCTATCCGGCTCCATCGTGCTTGAGGCATCTAGCTCGCTTAGCAGCCTCTTCACTTCTTACTCGGTTGTATGCACTGTGTCCAACACTTTGTGTACCCCACCTCTCTGTCTTTCTAAAGTACCTTCTGTCTCCTCTGTGAAAACTTCTTTGAATCTCACGTTGAGCTCCTCACATACTCCGGCAGTCGTATCTTGTGATCTCCCCTTCTTCCTTCCTCTACCTGATTACCTGGTCCTTGACTGTTGTTTTCCTCCTGATATGGCTGTACAGCAGCTTCGGGTCAGATTTGGCTTTCGCTACTATATCATTTTCGTATTGTCGTTGGGTCTCCCTTCTTACCTGTGTATATTTCTGGTTCTGTGATTGCACTCCTTATTCTCCTGAGTCCTTTGCCTTCTATACCTCTTCCATTCCCTAGTACACTTGGCTTTGGCCTCTCTACATATTTGGGTGAACCAAGGGCTCATCCTGACTTTCTCGTTATTTCTGTTACCATTGAATACAAACCTCTCCTCAGCTTCCATGCATATTGTCACATATTCCATCATTTCATTTACTGACTTCCCTGCCAGTTCTGTCCCACTGAACCACTTGCAGGAAATTCTTCATGTCTGTGTAGTCCCTTCTCTTGTAGTTTGGCTTCATTCGTCCTGCCCTTCTTGCTTCCCTCTTCACTTATAACTATACTATGTATTCGAAGCTTAGAACAACGTGGCCACTGGCTCCGAGGGGTCTTTCATAAGCGATGTCCTCATTATCTGCACTACTCAAGGTGAATACTAGGTCCAGTCTTGCTGGTTCATCCTCTCCTCTCCTCCCTGGCAATGTCTCTTACGTGTTGGTAGATGAGGTTTTCCAGTATCACCTCCATCTTAGCCCTCCACATTTATGGGCCCCCATGTAGCTCCAGGTTCTCCCAGTCAATTTCCTTGTGATTGCAGTCACCCACAATCAGCAGCTTTGCACTGCTCGCATTAGCCCTTCTGGCCACTTCAGCCAGTGTGTCAATCATCGCTCCGTTACTCTGATCATACTCTTGCCTTGGCCTCCTGCTGTTCTGTAGTGGTTTATGCATCACTGCAACTACCACTTTGGGACCTCCAGAATAAAGTGTTCCTATTATGTAGTCTCTTGCGTAAGTGTTCGCAATAAAGCTAACAGAATCCTTGGAGTCATATCAAGAAGCATAAATAATAGGAGTCCTCAGGTTGTTCAACTCTATATATCCTTGGTTAGACCTCATTTAGATTATGCTGCGCAGTTTTGGTCACCGTATTACAGAATGGATATAAATGCTCTGGAAAACATACAAAGGAGGATGACAAAATTGATCCCATGTATCAGAAATCTTCCCTATTAGGATAGACTGAGGCCCTGAATCAGCACTCTCTAGAAAGGCGTAGAATTAGGGGGGATATGATTGAGGTGTATAAATGGAAAACAGGAATAAATAAAGGGGATGTAAATAACGTGCTGAAAATATCTAGCATAGACAGTTGGAACAATTCAGATTCAGGAAGGATAAAGGAAAGTACTGGTTTGGTAATAGAGTTGTGGATGAGTGGAACAAACTCCCAAGTACAGTTATAGAGGCTAAAATGTTGTGTAGTTTTAAAAATAGGTTAGATAAATACATGAGTGGGTGTGGGTGGGTGCGAGTTGGACCCGATTAGCTTGTGCTACTAGGACAGTTGCCGTGCTCCTTCCTTAAGTGAATGTGACCTGACCTGACTAGGTTGGGGCATTGGCTTAAGCCGGTAGGAGACTTGGACCTGCCTCGTATGGGCCAGTAGGCCTGCTGCAGCGTTCCTTCTTTCTTATGTTCTTATGTTCCTATGTCTCCCCTCTCCAGTTCATCAAAATCCCATTGGTTTTTGATGAGTAGTGCCACTTCTCCACCCCCCTCTGTTCCCAGTGTCTTTCCTCAGGATCTGATATCCCATTGGAAAGATTGCAACTGTTATCATAAGAACATAAGAACATGAGAAAGGAGAAACACTGCAGTAGGCCTATTGGCCCATACTAGGCAGGTCCTTTACAATCCATCCCACTAACAAAACATTTGAGCTTCGTTTCTGTGAGTGTGTGTGTGTGTGTGTGTGTGTGTAATCAAGCCACAAAGACAGCGGGAAAACAAAAGTCGTTCTGTATATTTGAACCCCCAGTCTGAGGTTGATTCTGCTGAAGAGGACCTCAGATCGAGGTCGAAACAGAATAACTTTCTCCTGTCTTCGTCTTCACGTGGGTTCACTCCATCCATCTCTTCAAGGCAGAGCCTTGACTCTGGAAAGACGCTAATGGTCCATGGGACTGGATCTACTCCTGCTCCATTTTCCTGGATCATTCCTAGTTGCCTGCCATTCTCCAGGCGCTGTATGATCCGCTACTGGTTAAATCATATTTATAAATATAATAATTATAATAAATAATAATAATCATCTCCAGGACTTGAGTCCTGGAGATGGGAAGTACAGTGCCGGCACTCTGAAGAAGGGGAGTTAATGTTGCAGTTTTATAACTGTAGTGTAAGTACGCCTCTGAAAAGACAGTGATGGAGCGAATGATGGTGAGTTTTTTTTTTTTTCGGCCCACCCTGCCTTGGTGGGAAACGACCGATGTGTTAATAAAAAAAATTAATAATAATGTGAATAATAACAGTAACAATATAATTAATTATAATAATATAAATAATAACAGCAATAATAATAATAATAATAATAATAATAATAATAATAATAATAATAATAATAATATCAAGAGGTGCCGTTGTATTCACCTGGGTGGCACAGTTGTTATTACTCTAGTACCGGTGCCAGTAGTATACAAACACCTCGCTGGCACTGTTCTCACTGTTCCCAGTATCCAGTGTCTATTAAGTTTGAGTTTCCCATTTACCGATGTCGTTGTGAAGAGCACACCCACGTTCTGGAGGATGTTAGCACACCCACGTTCTGGAGGATGTGAGCACACCCGCGTTCTGTAGGATGTGAGCACACCCGGGTTTTGAGGGTGAGCACACCCAAATGTTCTGAGGATGTGGACACCGTTCTGGAGGTGGAGCACACCGCGTTCTGGGGGATTTAGACCCGGGTTTTGGGGGATTTTGGGACACCCGCGTTCTGGAGGGGTTGGCACACCCCGGGTTTTGAGGATGAGCACACCCCGCAGGATGAGCCCCCGTTCTGAATGAGACACCCGCTTAAGGATGGGCACCCCGTTTTTTGGAGGATGTGGGGACCCGGTTCTGAGGATGGACACCCGTTCTGGGATTGGCACACCCGTTCTGAGATGTGAGCCCCCCGGGGTTTTGAGGATTTGGGCCCCCGGGTTTTGGGGATGTGAGCACCCGGGGTTTTGAGGATTTTAGACACCCGGTTCTGGGGGGATGGAGCACACCCGGTTTTGGGGAGGATGGGGTTACACCCCGTTCGGAGGATGACACCCCGTTCTGAGGGTTGGGGCACCCCCTGGGGGGATGTGGCACACCCGCGTTCTGAGGGTGTGGGACACCCATTTCTAAGTGAGCACACCCTTTGGGGGGGAGACCCCGTTCTGAGGATGTAGACACCGTTCTGAGGATTTAACACCCGGTTTGGGGGATTTAGCAACCCGTTCAGGGGGGCACCCGGGTTTGAGGGGTTTAGCACCCCCTTTGAGGATTTGGGCCCCCGGGTTTTGGGATGGAGCCCCCCCGTTCTGAGGATGTGAGCACCCGTTCTGAGGATTGGCACCGTTCTGAGGGGTGTGACAAACCCCGCTTTTGGGGGATTTAGCACACCCGTTCTGGAGGATGAGCACACCCGTTTGGAGGGTGGGCCCCACCCGTTCTGAGGATGTGAGCACACCCCGTTCTGGGATGAGCACACCCGTTCTGAGGATTGGACACCCTTTCGGAGGATGTAGCCCCCCGTTCAGGATGTAGCAACCCCGTTCTGGGGGTGAGCACACCCCGGGTTTTAGGATGTACAACCCTTTTGGGATGAGCACACCCGTTCTGGGGGATGTAGCACCCCGTTCTGGAGGATGTAGCACCCCGCGTTTCTGGGATGTGAGCACACCCGCGTTCTGAGGATGTAGCACACCCCGTTCTGGGGGATGTAGCACCCCGGTTCTGGAGGATTTAGACACCCGGGTTTTGGGATGAGCACCCCGTTTGAGGATTGGCACACCCCGGGTTTTGGGGGGAGTAGCACACCCCGTTCTGGAGGATGGACACCCGTTCTGGGGATGTGGACCCCCCTGGAGGATGTTACACCCGGTTCTGGAGGATGTACACCGTTCTGGGGGATTTAGCACCCCGGGTTTTGGAGGATGTGAGACACCCGGTTCTGGGGGATGTGAGCACACCCCGTTCTGGAGGATGAGCCACCCCGTTCTGAGGATTTACACACCGGTTCTGGAGATGGAGCACCCGTTCTGGAGGAGGAGCACACCCGGGTTTTGGAGGATTTTAGACACCCGGTTTTAGGATGAGCACACCCCCGTTCTGGAGGATGTAGCACACCCCGGGTTTGGGGGAGTGAGACACCCCGGTTCTGGAGGATGTGAGCACCCGGCTGGAGGATGTTAGACACCCCGGGTTTTGGGGGATTAGCACACCCGGGCCCCGGAGGATTGGCACACCCGGGTTTTGAGGATGTAGCACACCGTTCTGGAGGGGTTGAGAACCCGGGGTTTTGGAGGATGAGCACCCTTTTTTGGAGGATGGAAACGCGTTTTTGGGGGATTTACACACCCCGTTCTGGAGGATGTGAGACACCCCCCCTTTTGGGGGGATAACACCCCGTTCTGGGGGTGTGAGACCCCGTTCTGGGAGGATGTTAGCACACCCCGGGTTTTGAGGGGGAAACACACCCGGGGTTTAGGATGAGACACCCGTTTTGGGGGGATGGGCACACCCGGTTCTGGAGGATGTGAGCAACCCCCGTTCGGAGGATTTAGCACCCCCGGGTTTTGGAGGATGTTAGCACACCCCGTTTTGGAGGATGTTAGCACACCCGTTCTGGGGATTTAGCACACCCCGGGTTTTGGAGGATTTAGCACACCCGCTGGAGGGTGTGAGCACACCCGTTTGAGGGTTGACACACCCGTTCTGGAGGGTGAACACCGTTTTGAGGATGGAGAAAAGGTTCTAGGATTTAGCACACCCGTTCTGAGGGGTTTAAAACCCGCGTTCTGGGGATGTTTGCACACCCGTTTTGGAGGGGTTTAGACACCCGGTTCTGGGGGAGGGCCACCCGGGTTTTGGGGGATTTAGCACCCCGCTTTTTGGGTTGAGCAACCCCCGTTCAGGAGGAGCACACCCGGCCCCGGGGGATAGCACACCCCTTCCCCGAGGAGTAGGGCACCCGTTCTGGGGGGATGTTTGCCACCCGTTCTGGGGGATGTGAACACCCCGGTTCTGGGATGTGAGCCCCCTTTCTGAGGGTGTGAGCACACCCCCCGTTCGGGGGGTTTAGCACACCCGGGGTTTTGGAGGATGTGGCCAGGGTTTTGGAGGGGTGTGACACACCCTTCCGGGGGTGTGAGGGTTTGGGTTTTGGGGGATGTTTAACACCCGTTCTGGAGGGTGTTTGACACCTGTTCTGGGGGATTGGGGCACACCCCGGTTCTGGAGGATTTAGCACACCCCGGGTTTTGGAGGGTGTGGCACACCCGCTTTTTTAGGGTGGCACACCCCGCTTCTGAGGATGAGCCCCCCGTTCTGAGGACGACACACCCCCTTCTGAGGGGTTTAACACCCGGGGTTTTGGGGGGATGAGCAAACCCGTTCTGGAGGGTGGAGCCCCCCGTTCTGGAGGTTGAGCCCCCGTTCTGGGGATTGGACACCCGGGTTTTGGAGGATGGGCCCGTTCTGAGGATGAGCACCCCGGTTCTGGATGTTTTGCAACCCCCGTTCTGAGGGTGTTAGCACCCGGTTCTGTAGGATGAGCACACCCCCCTTCTGAAAATGAGAAACCCCCCTTTTTTGGAGGATTTAGCCACCCCGGGTTTTGGAGGGGTTTAGACCCATGTTCTTGAGGATGTTAGCACCCCCGGGTTTTGAGGATGAACACCCCGGGTTTTGAGGATTGAGCATCTGGCTCCGGAGGATTTAGGACCCCCGTTCTGGGGATGTGAGCACCCGTTCTGGAGGATTTGCACACCCGTTCTGGAGGATGCCGCACCCCGTTCTGGAGGATTTAAGGGCCCCCCCTTCTGGAGGATGAGCACACCCCGTTCTGGAGGATGTTGACGCCCCGTTCTGGAGGATGTAGACCCCGTTCTAGGGTGTTTGCACCCGTTCTGGGGGATGTAGCACACCCGTTCTAGGATGTAGACACCCCCTTCTAGGATGTTAACACCCCATTCTGGAGGATGACAACCCTTCTGGGGGGATGTTAAAATTTTTTTCTGGAGGATTTACACCTTCTGGGGATGTTAGCACCCCGTTCTGGAGGATGTTAGCAGCTGCTGGGGGGTTAAACCCGCGTTCTGGAGGATGTGAGCACACCCGCGTTCTGTAGGATGTGAGCACACCCGCGTTCTGTAGGATGTGAGCACACCCGCGTTCTGGAGGATGTTAGCACACCCGCGTTCTGGAGGATGTTAGCACACCCGCGTTCTGGAGGGTGATAGCACACCCGCGTTCTGGAGGATGTTAGCACACCCGCGTTCTGGAGGATGTTAGCACACCCGCGTTCTGGAGGATGTGAGCACACCCGCGTTCTGGAGGATGTGAGCACACCCGCGTTCTGGAGGATGTGAGCACACCCGCGTTCTGGAGGATGTGAGCACACCCGCGTTCTGGAGGATGTGAGCACACCCGCGTTCTGGAGGATGTGAGCACACCCGCGTTCTGGAGGATGTTAGCACACCCGCGTTCTGGAGGATGTTAGCACACCCGCGTTCTGGAGGATGTGAGCACACCCGCGTTCTGGAGGATGTTAGCACACCCGCGTTCTGGAGGAGGATGTGAGCACACCCGCGTTCTGGAGGATGTTAGCACACCCGCGCTCTGGAGGATGTTAGCACACCCGCGTTCTGGAGGATGTGAGCACACCCGCGTTCTGGAGGATGTTAGCACACCCGCGTTCTGGAGGATGTGAGCACACCCGCGTTCTGGAGGATGTGAGCACACCCGCGTTCTGGAGGATGTTAGCACACCCTCGTTCTGGAGGATGTTAGCACACCCGCGTTCTGGAGGATGTTAGCACACCCGCGTTCTGGTTAAATATGTTCTGAAGACTCTCTGGTGTTTCTGTGTGTGTGTGTGTGTGTGAGAGAGATAGAGAGAGAGATAGAGAGAGAGAGAGAGAGAGAGAGAGAGAGAGAGAGAGAGAGAGAGAGAGAGAGAGAGAGAGAGATTTCTCCCCTATCCTCATCTTTCTCCTATTATGTCATCATCATTGTCTGTTATTATTTTGGTCTATCTTCCTCCTCCTCTCTCATCATCATCATCTCATTATTATCGTCTGTTATCTCTGTCGTATACTAATCTCCAACATCGTGTCTGGCATTATCATCATTTTATCAATTACACTGTTATCACTCTCCCTTTGCTCTTCGTATTGTTATGTTCTGTCTTTCTTTTGATGATTAGTGTTTGCTTTGCCTCTGATTCTAACCACTTCCTCTCCTTTTTATTCTCCCTTCCTCTTCTATTCCCCTCATATCTCCTCATTTACCCTCATCATCTTCATCCTGTGTGTCTTTATACCCCCTTTTCCCCCACTAATCTTCATTTTTTTCATCTTCCTTCATTCCCCTTATCCTCTGTCTCCTCATCCCACCCATTTTCTTTGTTTTCTCAGTCCCCTCATTCTGTTTCACATTCTCTTCCATTCTCCGTTGAAAACACTTCTGGATCTATGCTTTATTCTCTTTTATTTTACTGTTTTTTTTATTCCTGTTTTATTGAGTATTAAAAGCATTAAAAACACTCCACAATAAAAAATAAATAAAGAAAAAATGGAAAGGAAATAAGTGAAAGATGAGAGGTGATAATAAAGAAATGTAGAGGAAAGTCCGAATAATAAAAATAATAAAAATAATAATAAAATTAATAACAATAATAATAGCAATAATAATTAAAAAATGTCAACGAATATTTTAACAAAACTTTGAAGGTAAAAAAATCTATTTGGAAGAGGAGAAAGAGCAAATGGAGGAAAGGGAAGAAGAGATGTTGGAAGAGAAGAGGAGAGAAGAGGAGGAAGAAAATTAAGAACTGAAAAATAAGAAAACGAGATAAGGGAAACGAGTACGAGGAAGAGGGGACGAGAAGAGAAAAACGAGGAGAAACAGGACGAGGAGGAGGAGGAAGGGAAGAGAAGTAACATTGAATATATTGAGAAAAAGCCTATTAAAATAAAGAGTGAGAAGAGAGGATAAATAAAATAAGTAGGATGACTGAGATAGATAAATAGACAGATAGATAGATAGACAGAGAGAGAGAGAGAGAGAGAGAGAGAGAGAGAGAGAGAGAGAGAGAGAGAGAGAGAGAGAGAGAGAGAGAGAGAGAACCAGTTTTCATCTTATAAATAAAGGTAAAATCTTTTAATCTAACCCTGTAAAACCCTTATGCAAATAAAAAAGATCCTTAACCTTGTCAAACCCTGTGTAAAGAGAGAGAGAGAGAGAGAGAGAGAGAGAGAGAGAGAGAGAGAGAGAGAGAGAGAGAGAGAGAGAGAGAGAGAGAGAGCAAGATGAATCAGAAATCTGGTACAGACTTTTTCCTTAACCTCCCCCCCAACGATCCGTGGCGACATTTCTCCACGGGATCTCAGCAGCGTGTGTGTCTGGCCTCAGCCTCCACACAGCCTCCCTCCCTCTTACCCCAAGTGACACACAACACAACACAATCACCATTTCCTGATTCCCGGCTAACGTATGGCGCCGTCAAGGTTCCCGTTCCCATTCCCCGGCTCATCCGTGGTGCCATCCATTTTACATTCCGACTCACCTTTTGGATGTGTTTCATCATCATCCTCCTCCTCCTCCCTTTATCACATTTTCACACTCATCCCAATATTTTGTTCACCAACTCCAGCTCCGAGGTGTGAGCACAGCGAAGTAGCGGGTGTATACGATGTTCCATCGAAGTGGTCTTCCGATAACGAAGTCGGGGTTAAAGATATCGTTAGAAATACCAGGAAATTCACATTTGTCGGTATTTTATACGAAGTATTACGATATTTCATTGATGAAACGTTTCGCCACGAATGGTCTCTTGAGTCCTGAAGAAGTCAGGACCGAAGAAGCCATTCGTGGCGAAACTTGTCCTCATTAAAATACCCTAAATTGATCATGTGTCTCACTGGATAGCGAAGATGCAATAAAGAGGGACACTTCCCTAAGGTGGTCCCCCAACAGCAGAAGTGGCAGATGAGAGGAGATTGCAAGCGGCAAGTCTGGATAAGTGGTAAAAAGCGCAGCATTTCGTAGAGTTGAGACGACCATAATATGTGTTAAGCTAAGAAAACTTCCCTTCAGAATATAAAACACCACAGTAACAGAGCTCTCTCTCTCTCTCTCTCTCTCTCTCTCTCTCTCTCTCTCTCTCTCTCTCTCTCTCTCTCTCTCTCTCTTTCCCTCTCTCTCTCTTTCTCTCTCTCTCTCTCTCCTATCCCCATGAGGAGACAAGAGTTTGCAAACACCTTTTATTTCAACTCTCGCAGGAGATCAAATTCGGCTACGTGGGTTTTTGCGAGGTTATCTGGCAGTAAACAATATCCAACCCTCTCGTGGGCGTCCTCTTACAGAGTAACAACAATTCTTCACAGCACCAAATAACCTCATGATACATCTGTAACAGTCCATCGGACTGAACACATCATTTCAAGGCTGAGGGACTGATTACGTCAAACTTCATCTTCCCATCTCCCGTACCTCTCTGTACTGGACTGATAAAGCCGCTTCTTGGCGAAATCTTTCCACAATAAAGATATTCAAGTATTGCAGACGAGTCTTATTTCATCTAACTGTCAGTTTTCTAAGCTATTAATACAATATCCACAATGGACTGAAGAGTATGACACATGTTCAATACTTGGTTATCCTCGTTTTGATGACGTTCCTCCGTTATTCTCATTTTGATGACGTTCCTCCGTTATTCTCATTTTGATGACGTTCCTCCGTTATTCTCATTTTGATGACGTTCCTCCGTTATTCTCATTTTGATGACGTTCCTCCGTTATTCTCATTTTGATGACGTTCCTCCGTTATTCTCATTTTGATGACGTTCCTCCGTTATTCTCATTTTGATGACGTTCCTCCGTTATTCTCATTTTGATGACGTTCCTCCGTTATTCTCATTTTGATGACGTTACTCCGTTATTCTCATTTTGATGACGTTCCTCCGTTATTCTCATTTTGATGACGTTCCTCCGTTATTCTCATTTTGATGACGTTCCTCCGTTATTCTCATTTTGATGACGTTCCTCCGTTATTCTCATTTTGATGACGTTCCTCCATTATCCTCATTTTGATGACGTTCCTCCATTATCCTCATTTTGATGACGTTCCTCCATTATCCTCATTTTGATGACGTTCCTCCATTATCCTCATTTTGATGACGTTCCTCCATTATCCTCATTTTGATGACGTTTCTCCGTTATTCTCATTTTGATGACGTTTCTCCGTTATCCTCATTTTGATGACGTTTCTCCGTTATCCTCATTTTGATGACGTTTCCAACCATATGCAACATATGAAGCCACACAGTGGCTTCATCAGTCCAATACAAAGCAGAGAGGGGTAAGGAGAGGAGGAGTTTAGAGTAATCAGTCCCTCAGCTTGGAATTGATGTAAAGTAATCAGTGCCTAGCCTTGACTAAAAGTCAAAGGTGGGCGAAACGTGTTCATAATAACGATAACCAGGGTGTTTGCACATGTGTCTTACTCATCAACTCGTCGGTATTGCATACCAGATGGGTGTTATGGGGGTCAACGCCCCAGCGGATCTGCCCATGATCATTGACGTAATGATGACAAGACCTGACCATCAGAAGATTTTGTAACGCAACTCATCCTCCCTCTACAACGTCCGTTTTTCAAAGTATTACATAGCTGTAATTTCTAAGTGGTCTCTTACTTAGGAAAAAAACGAAATTTTATTTATTTTGCGCTAGGTTAGTCAGTACACATGTAATATTAACCGTAAATAAGGTAATTACAAACACAAAAAGATATTACAGTGGGGAATAACCTTCAATATACGCGAGACCTAATTACATTAACGCATATTCATACAGGGAGAACGGAACTCCCAGGAGACATACAGGCAATCACAAATGATCCAAAAAAAAAAAAGGCGAGGTCAGGTCAAATTATATGGATCAAGAACACCTCACCCGTATTAAGGAACCTCCTCTGAGGCTACTGATATACAGCACCATCTTCACGTAGTGTGATGACTGACTGATTAACAAGTGTTCCTGTATTTTAGTGTGAGAGTGAAGATCTAAGTGGAGTTTATATTATGAGACTATTCACTAGTCTAATAACGAGTATATTATATTATATATATATATATATATATATATATATATATATATATATATATATATATATATATATATATATGTTGTGCCGAATAGGTAAAACTGGTCAATAAGCAAGAACTCATTTCAAATTAAGTCCTTTCCAAAATTTTCTCTTATAGGTTTAAAGATCATTTTTTTTCCATTTATGTTAATGTAAAAATAAAAAATATTGTACCAAAAGTACCTTAGAAAACTTACCTTATTAAAACAAGCGCAATTTAATTTAGCCTAATCCAACTAAATATATTTTACATAAGTTTATAATAATTTAATAATAAACACAATGAAATATATTTTTTCTTTAGGTTTAGAATGACTTTTGCGAAATTATTGCATACACTAATTTTCGCTTGCCTTATTCGGCAAGAAGAGCGTTGCTATTAAGCCAAAAATAGCAAATTTTACCTATTCAGCACGACGTATATATATATATATATATATATATATATATATATATATATATATATATGCAAAACAACCACTGTGAAAGAATAGAGAAATTCCAAGAGCTTTCGTGAGTAGTCGCGAATGCGCTTGGAATTTCTCTATTCTTTCACAGTGGTTGTTTTGTATATTCTGAAATCACCTGTTTACTGTGATCTTGTATATATATATATATATATATATATATATATATATATATATATATATATATATATATATATATATATATATCAATGAAATCATGAAACAAGTGATTTTCAATCATTAACAGAACTGCGGCTTGGCCAGGATTCGATCCTACGTTCCCATGCGCAGTCGTGGGATATATATATTTGGTCTGTGTACAGGTTCTACAGTGTTATTTCCCAACTAAGACTACACTACATATCGCTAAAATCACTGATGTTTTTACAATGTTTCTTGTTATTAATTCAAACTTCTTTGTAGTGTAATAGAAAATAACTCTTAAACCCGCAGATGTTTGGAAGTGGTAAATGTTTAACGTTCCTCAGCTGCTCATCACCTGACTCCCTCAGCTGCTCATCACGTGACTCCCTCAGCTGCTCATCACGTGACTTCCTCAGCTGCTCATCACCTGACTCCCTCAGCTGATCATCACGTGACTCCCTCAGCTGATCATCACGTGACTCCCTCAGCTGCTCATCACCTGACTCCCTCAGCTGCTCATCACCTGACTCCCTCAGCTGCTCATCACCTGACTCCCTCAGCTGCTCATCACGTGACTCCCTCAGCTGCTCATCACCTGACTCCCTCAGCTGCTTATCACCTGACTCCCTCAGCTGCTCATCACCTGACTCCCTCAGCTGCTCATCACCTGACTCCCTCAGCTGCTCATCACCTGACTCCCTCGGCCACATGATCACTTTCCTTCCTGGTATAAAGATGGGTGACTATCTCAACGGTGTGAAAATAAAACACACAATACCGGTTGTGGTATTTTATTGTGAAGACGTTTCGCCCTGGTGGGCGAAACGTCTTCACTATAAAATTGCATGATCGGCATCGTGTCTTTGTCTACACGTTTCTCCGTCCTGAACTGTTTGTACTTTATGTGGTGCTAGATCAATGTTTTCATTCTAGCACAGGTGGAGGCTCGTAATTCCGTCCGTAAATTGTGGGTCGGTTTATGACTAATCAGGCAGTTGGTGATAGCGGAAAGCATTTTTTTTTCAGTCCTGAGAGGAAGAATACTCTAGGCTGAAGGACTGATTACTTGAAACTCTTCCTCATCGTCTTCCACCGTTTGTATTGGACTGAAGAAGCCACTGGCTGGAGAAACGTTTCCAGACTAAAGACTGTCGAGTATTGAATCACAAGTGCCTTATTTATCTGCCCACACTCCACTCCCAAATCACAGTTTCTTTTAGAGCAATCACAGCTAACTCGTTTACCTGGATTCCTTGAGCAACCAGAAAACTTTGGAAGTGTTTGAGAACGTTATTTCTACCTCACGTTCCTCAGAGTGTCACAAGGCTTCAACTATAAACATTCTCAAGTAATGACTCCAATTATAACCTTACGACAGTTTCCGTAGTCCTTACGAGCGATCCTACCTACAGTCTAGCCATGTCAAGTATTACGACTTTTGTGTAAATAGAAATCAGTCTCAAAAAAGTGTGTATTTATTGTAGCAAAAGGCGCTCTTTTTTTTTTTATCTAACCCTTTTATCATTTTTATATATAAATTGCTTTCGTTTATTAAATGTTAATTTTACCTTCAAAATTCAGATTTTAGGGGAATTCGTTGAGTTGGAAGCGATCTGTTGCCAGTCCAAATGGTAGGAAATCTTTTAAAGGTTTCCGTATTAAGGGAATTTTCACTGTTTCTGGAAGTATTTTTTGACTAAAGACGGATACTGTGGTTGAACGTGTCGTGCTGGTGTTGTCGTCTGCTGAAGAACAGTCTGTATTAAACACCGACAAGTATGTTAATTAAGACACTATATGAAGTTTTTGGTACTTGAGAAGTTTCGATGAAGTTTCTGGTGGGCGAAATGTCTTCTCATTAAAATGCCATTAACCACATAGTGTGTTTTATTAACAGTAAACGTTTCTGCAGCCTTACGACTTGAATATGTTATTAACTGGTATTTATAACATATCCAGACTTCCCTCAGCCTTCCCACAACAACGAACGCTAAACCCCAAACAAAGATGATTTTAAACCTTCAGAACCCCGTCAATCGTTCCATCGACCAACCAGGTGCGTTTCCATGGATCTTAAAAGTCTCAAACCTTTCAATCCGCCGAGAAGTTCATATTTTGTGCCGTGGACCTCCGCTATCCTTCAGGTAACCCTTGCCATCCCTTGGGTACTCACCTGCGATGCGTCCGTAGCGCTGGAACATACGCTCTACATCAGTCTTCGTACACTGGAAGGTGTTGAGGTTGCCCACGAAGGTCCTGGAATTGACGGCTTGTGGATCCTGAGAATTGGTCTGGTTACCCACCTTACTCATCTCGCACTGACCAGCCACTCATCAACCCAGTTATGGTGAGTGAACCCGCGTGTGACTCAATACAACGACTCAGCGTAAACAAGGACTCAAAGATTTTGGGGAGTGCTTCCACACACCGCTATTTTCAGGCACCGTCTTCAGGATTTCCAGATCAGAGTTCGTCACCTAATCTGAAATGGGAAAAACACCAATTGTCTAAAAAAAATCGTATGCAAAAATCTAAAAAAATATATTAAAAAAGGGGAAACGCATTTAGCTAGTCACACAAAAGAGCTATCACAAAAAATGGATGCTTTAACAGCTTCACAAAAAAAAAAATCTATATCAAACGTCGTTAAATGAAAAATGATGAATTTAATTACGCAAAAAAGTGCGTACTAACGCAGGATTTGGCAGTAAACGAACTCTTACTACCCAGCCCGCCCAGGTAATCGCATAGACGAAATACCTGAGACTCGGTTAAATATTACACTGGAGAAAAATTCAGCTGTCCTGCGCTATCACCATAACACTTACTGTTACCATTAACGGTATAATGAGACATCCAGCCACGTGCTGACGCATTAAAACGCATTAAAACGCATTAAAACGCGCATTAATATTTTTTCAGCCCGAGTGGAGTGAGCGCGCCAGCAGGTGGTACCAATTGACCAGTTTTTTCCTCTGACTGTTAAATGACTCTTCCCTGACTGTTATTTCACAGTTGAATTACAAGTCTGCAACTGCAGAGGGCTTAGGGGGGTTATTGCAGTCGCTATGTCTGTCTGTGTGTCTCTGAGTAAAATATTTATTAACCAAAAAGCACAATATTATATACCGACTTTGTGAAAACTGGAGAGGATCG
>NW_027195162.1:240000-311446 GCF_038502225.1 Cherax quadricarinatus
TATATATATATATATATATATATATATATATATATATATATATATATATATATAAAACTTGTGGATGTTGTAAGAATGTATATATCGTGGATTAATGTATATAAAGGCAAATATACATAAAGAATTTATTCAGGAAAATTGAGCAAATGGAGTGAAATAGTGGATGGAATTAATTGATGTAGTGCAAAATAATGGAAATCCGTGCAAATGTAAATAAATTCAATAAAATTTATATATTAATATAGAAAACAATTTTTCAATATAAAGTTATATAAATTCAATTGTGAAGAAAAAAAAAATGTACTATAGCGGAAAAAATTTCCGAATATTTTTTCAGATATTCTATATGGATAGCGAAATATTGATATTTTTTTTATATAACATATTTTACACCAAAATTGAAATATGTGGCTGTTTTATGATGTCCGCCAGGTCAAAAAAAAAAATTGAAACTAGAAACTAGTAAAAAGATGAAAGACAAGGGAGGAGGGGGGGGGGGACGTAGGGGGAATGAGTGCTTCGATTCCTGTGAGGGGTGACTCTTGATCCAAGGAACTGGAGTTAATCTCTTCCCCTGACCCCGTCCATTGCCCGTCGTTCGTCATGTGCTGTATAACTCAAAGTGAAAACAGTGGAAGTCGTGGGGATTTATTTTAGAAGTGAGCAGCGTCTACGTCCGCAGGGGACTGATCCCCTCAAATCTACACCTCCACAAGTTCAGTGGGTTTAGCTCTTCTCTTATAGTAATAAGAGATGTCAAGACTAAAGACAATGACAGTGTCTTTCCTGTTAGAAGAGAAAACACAATACCCACAAATATCTACATACAGTTATATATACCTACGTACAGCTACATTAAGCCACATACATCGACAAGCAACTACTTATATTATTATTTAATAATGTGCAAAAAATGGATAAGGTGCATTTTTAGTGCCAAAAATATAGGGAAGAAAAGTTTAAACTGCAGAAGAGATATTAAAATAAGGAAAATTATGTGTTAAAACCCAAGGGAAGTTTAACTTTACAATGAACTAATAACAATATTTGTGACATCACGAGTATAATCTATGTATCTATGACTACACACACACACACACACACACACACACACACACACACACACACAGTGTAAGACAAATAGGTAATCACCCACATCACAAATTAAGTCTTCAGAGGGACAGAGCCGCCGATGGTCCGGAAAACTGGATTGACTGAACAAACTTCGTGGCCGCTGAGGCTGCCAAAGGCAGGGAGAGAGGAGAGAGGAGAGAGGAGAGAGGAGAGAGGAGAGAGGAGAGAGAGAGAGAGAGAGAGAGAGAGAGAGAGAGAGAGAGAGAGAGAGAGAGAGAGAGAGAGAGAGACGTTTAGCTGTGATTGCGGGGATCGAGCTCCAGTTCCTGGACCTCGCCTCTGCCACAACACAATCGGCCAGAGCTTCGACAAATATTGTTTTCAGTTCATGTTCGAAGTGTGTCTTCACCTGCTGGGACTACCATTATGGAAATCTCTGGCGCAGGCAACGGTGAAGTCGGTGTAGTGGTTGACTCGTTGCTGCTACGTCACTGGTTCGATCACTGTGTGTGTGGGGGGGAGGGGGATGAGAGGAAGTAAGCAAATTCCCTTTTACCTCCAGCAGACTGGAGTACCATTTCCCTTCCCTGAAATGTTGTTATTCTACTGTGAATCCCATCATTTCCAAGTGGCTTACCATCTAAGTTCTCGGAATCTTCTCCGGCACTTTACATACTAGGGGATATCAGTCAGTGGTAGTTCAGAGCGTCTTTCCTGCCTCTTTATTTGCGCTGCTTGACACCTCTCCGTCTCCCATCTCCACCATGGGATTGTAAGAGTGGGTACCTTGGGGTGTCTTCGTCTTCTTCAATTTCCACTCTAAGATCATATCCAGATCTATTGTTTTCTTTCCTTGCATCCGAGTTCTTCGTGTGATTCTTTACCTCTTCAGTCAACACTATGTTCTTCAGTGTTCCTTACTACTTGTTCGTTTTTCTGTGGTAGGTTGCGCAAAATCTTCAGTTCTAAGCGACTGCTTTGACACCAGACTTCTGGAAACTGGGCCCATATGACAAGAGCCATATGCGCCCCGTGTTCATTGCTAATTGAGCACTCTTTTCCGTTTCCGGTAGGTGACTTCGTTGAACACAGTGTTCCTTGGAATTGAGAGATCTCTCTTGTCATGAGGCGGCTTCGTTGTAATCTTTCAGTGAGCTCTCTGCAACCATCCTGTCACTTCATAGAAGGTGATCCCTGTTCATTTGTAACTTAATTACTTGGTCATTCACAAGAGTTTTCCTTCTTAAGTGGCAGTGGAAGAATTTGGACTGGGTTTTCACTCCTTGAACTATCAATCCACATTCTTGAGTCGCTATCTTAATACTAATTTATTAGTTACAGATGTTTTGCCTCGGTTATATGGCTTTCGCTGTTCCCTGGCTTCAGTCCTTCCATACCTTCTTGCACTTGTCTTTCAGACCACAAACACTTCAGTCTTAGAGAGAACCATACATGGAGGACAAGCGGTCATTTCGAGGCGAGGTTATATACCTGTAAATGGTCTCCTGAGTTTTTCTACTCTAACAGCCCGGCCTGGAGCCAGGCTTTTCTGGTACTTGCCTAGTCAACCAGGCTGTTGTAGCTGGCGGCCGTATGGCCTACTTACCCATTATAATCCGGTGGATTCGGCGCTTGACTAAGATACAGATAAATTTTTCAATTGTTTTTTAATGGGTTTTCCTTACATTCCTACCCATATCTCTCATTCCAGTACGCGGTACCACAGAATAGATAAAGCGTTACTAGGAGGCGAGACAGTGCCAGACCAATAATGTAATGTTTCCTGGCAGCTACACAGTGCCACACCCATTGTAAAGCGTTATCTGAGACAATACAGTGACACAAGAAAAATAAAGCGTTACTTGGAGATCAGGGAGTGCCATACCAAAGATACTCGTAAAGGGAGACTTGGAAGTCAGACAGTACCATTTACAAGACATTACTTGGAGACCAGACAGTACCACACTTATGATAAGACATTGCTTGGAGACCAGACAGTGCCACACCTATGATAAGGAGGCCAAAATTATTACTGCAAGTGCCATTGCCTGTTAAAAGCAGTCCACAGGCAGGGCATATTGTTACCCACGAAATCGTAATAAGATAACCGCAAACCGCAAAACCGGTGAGGGTACAACCTATGGCAGACGAGTCCCGAAATAAACAGGCCACAACGCTTAACCACTGGTCCATGGCAGAATGTTAACATGGAACCCACTGTGACCACAAATACAGGCCTGCGAATTTTAGAACTCTTCTGGATGACTGTGTTTCCCAGAAGCCATCCGTTGTCACCTTAAGACCGAGCAATGCCAAGCGTGGTGGTGAGACCCGGCCACTTTGAGGTCGAACAGTGCTAGGCATGGAGGTCAGACTCCGCCACTTGGAGGTTAACAGAGGTGAGGGTGCCTCTTGGTTCTCCCAAAAAGACGCCAGCCAGGCTGAAAATTGTTTTAGAACGCTTGCCTGGGCCCACAAGTTCCCTCTCTCGCCCAGATGCTTCTCTCGAGGTGAAGGTGGTATTATTGCATCAAATTTATACCTGGGTGTGTATACGCCGGTGTATATACTCTGTATGCATGCATGTATGTATGTATGTATGCAATCCTGGCGTAAATCCTCGGTACTCGCAGAGCTGTACTTACAGAGCTGTACTTACAGAGCTGTACTCGCAGAGCTGTACTCGCGGAATTGTGTTGGCCGGGGTTGCTAGAAACTCAGCTACTGGCCCTGCTTCCTAGACTACTTTCATCGGGATCACTGACTCCTGACCTCTTGGGTATTATCGTATCTACTCTTGAAGCTGTGCATTGAGTTTTCCTTCACCACTGCCTCATCCTTGTCATTCCACTGTCGAACCAACCTGAGGCTATAAAAAATACTTCCGTAGGAATATGCACATAATATATATGCATATATATATATATATGTATGTGTGTGTGTGTGTGTGTGTGCGCGCGCAATAAGATCACAGTAAACAGGTGATTTTAGAATATGCAAAACAACCACTGTGAAAGAATAGAGAATTCCAAGTGCTTTCGTGACTACTCACATTGGTTGTTTTGCATATATGTATAATATATATATATATATATATATATATATATATATATATATATATATATATATATATATATATATATATATGTAAGTACACACAAACACTCACCCACAAACACACACTCGCGCAGACGCGCACACACACGCACACACACCTCTAAGAGCTATGACTCGACACCTGCAACCACAATTAGACGAGTACAATTGAGTACACACACACGCAAACACACACAAATGTACGCATCGGAGCCTTGGGCAGGTACGCACTGGTAAGGTAATATATGCAAATGCGTCACAAGAACTCCCCTGATGCAGGTAAGCTCTTAATCCAAGGAAGTGGAGATTCTGAAACCTGATTACCTAGAATTCTCCCCTGACGGTTTTAGCGTTTTCCCCACATCAGTGTTAAAATTCTCACTCACCCAAGATCACCCAATATCACCCAAGATTACCCAAAATTTCCCAAGATTACCAAAAATTTCCCAAGATCACCCAAGATCACCTAATATCACCCAATATCACCAAAGATTAGCCAAGATCACTCAAGATCCCAATATCATCCAAGATCACCCACAATCCCCTAAGATCACCCAAGATCACCAGGTTATTAGCTCACAAGATAACTCACTGGAATATCTCCCTCACAAGTTTAAAAACAAATATAATTCCCCAGCAAACTATGGATATATCACTCCATATATCCCAAGATAGCAAAAATATTTCTCAAGCTAGAAAGATATATTCCTATATCCAAAATGAATGAATGTATATATATATATATATATATATATATATATATATATATATATAGATATATATATATATATATATATATAGATATATATATATATATATATATATATATCCCAGAAATAAAAATATATCTTTCTAGACACGTGATATACGAGGAAGAAAGAGTAATTAAATGACCTTTAGTAAAATATTAACTCTCCCGTGTTATTTAGTGTGTGTGTGTGTGTGTGTGTGTGTGTGTGTGTGTGTGTGTGTGTGTGTGTGTGTTAATCGCATTTGATGCTTCACGGCAAGTGGTGAGGAGTTACATCCCTTAGAGAGAGAGAGAGAGAGAGAGAGAGAGAGAGAGAGAGAGAGAGAGAGAGAGAGAGAGAGAGAGAGAGAGAGAGAGAGAGAGAGAGAGAGAGAGAGAGAGAGAGAGAGAAAGAGAAAGAGAGAGAGAGAGAGAGAGAGAGAAAGAGAAAGAGAGAGAAAGAGAGAAAGAAAGAGAAAGAGAGAGAAAGAAAGAGAGAAAGAGAGAGAAAGAGAGAGAAAGAGAGAGAAAGAGAGAGAGAAAGAGAGAGAAAGAGAAAGAGAAAGAGAGAAAGAGAAAGAGAGAGAGAAAGAGAAAGAGAGAGAGAGAGAGAAAGAGAAAGAGAGAGAGAGAGAGAGAGAAAGAGAGAGAGAGAGAGAGAGAGAGTCAAATAATAAAAAGCCACAATACCGTGAGTGGAACAATACACAAATAACCCGCACATAGGACATACAAACTTATTACATTGCGCTCCTATTTGCATCTATAGTCACAAAGTTAACGCCTACTACTATTGTTACTACTACTCCCATTACTACTACCATTACTACTACTACTAGTGCTACTATTACTACTACTACTATTACTACTACTCCTAACTCCTACTATTACTACTACTATTACTACTACTCCTAACTCCTACCATTACAACTGCTACTACCATTACTACTATTACTACTGCTACTACTAGTACTACTAATACTATTGCTACTACTACTACTAGTACTACTATTACTGCTGCTGCTGATCCAATGTCAATGTTAACAGTGAAGAAATCCTTACAGGAGGAAGACAGATGGTGAGTCGTAACAGACAGATGGTGAGTCGTAACAGACAGATGGTGAGTCGTAACAGATGGTGAGCCATACCAGTCAGATGGCTAGTCGTAACAGACAGATGGTGAGTCGTAACAGATGGTGCGTCGTAACAGACAGATGGTGTGTCGTAACAGACAGAGGGTGAGTCATACCAGTCAGATGGTGAGTCGTAACAGACAGATGGTGAGTCGTACTAGACACAGCGAGTCGTGATGTATAACGTAATAGATAACATCATTAAGTGACGGATGACGTCAATACTACAGAATGGTGACATGAATCGAGAAAAATGATAACATGAAATTGAGAGAATGACATCAAAGAGAGAAGATAAATGACACGTGAACTGGTGGATGATGACATCAACTTGAATGACATCAACGTGAATGACGATATCAGCGTGTGACATTAACGTGGATGACATGCACGTGGATGACATTAACATGAATGATGACATCAACGTACATGATGACATCAGTGCGAATGATGACATCAACGTGAATGACATAACATAGATTACATCAACGTGAATAATGACACCAACGTGAACGATGACATCAATGTGAATCATGCCAACGTAAATGATATTACTGTGAATGATGACATCAACCTGAATGATGACATCGTGTGAATGGCATTAATATGAATGACATCAACGTGAATACTGACATCAACATGAATGACATCAACATGAATACTGACATCAACATGAAGACAACGTGAATGAAGGCATTAACGTAAATGATGTCATCAATATGAACTATGACATCAACGTGAAATACATCAGTGTGAACGATAACATCAATGTGAATGATGACATCAATATGAACGATGGCATCAACGTGAATGACATCAATATGAACGATGCCATCAACGCGAAATACATCAGTGTGAACGATAACATCAATGTGAATGACATCAACGTGAGTGAAGACATAAACATTAAGGACATCAACGTGATTGATAATATCAACGTGAATGACAGAGTGAATGACATCTACGTGAAAGTAGACGTGAACGTTAATGACATCAACCAACGTCAATGACATCAACGTGAATGATGATAACAGAGAGAGTAAACGTAATAGATAGTAAGAGTAAACAAAGGTAGAGAATATGAACGTAGCCGAGGAGGAGGAGGAGGAAGAGGATTAAGAGGAGAAGGGTGTGGATGTAGAAAAGATGAGGAAGAGGATGTGAGCGTGTGGATATAGGAAGGGAAGGAGGAGCGTGTGGATGTAGCAAGGGAGGGGGAGGAGGAGGAGCGTGTGGATGTAGCAAGGGAGGGGGAGGAGGAGGAATGTGTGGATGTAGCAAGGGAGGAGGAGCGTGTGGATGTAGCAAGGGAGGGGGAGGAGGAGGAGCGTGTGGATGTAGCAAGGGAGGGGGAGGAGGAGGAGTGTGTAGATGTAGCAATGGAGGGGGAGGAGGAGGAATGTGTGGATGTAGCAAGGGAGGAGGAGCGTGTAGATGTAGCAAGGGAGGGGGAGGAGGAGGAGCGTGTGGATGTAGCAAGGGAGGGGGAGGAGGAGGAGTGTGTGGATGTAGCAAGGGAGGAGGAGGAGCGTGTGGATGTAGCAAGGGAGGGTGAGGAGGAGGAGCGTGTATATGTAGCAAGGGAGGGGGAGGAGGAGCGTGTGGATGTAGCAAGGGAGGGGGAGGAGGAGCGTGTGCATGTAGCAAGGGAGGGGGAGGAAGAGGAACGTGTGGATGTAGCAAGGGAGGGGGATGAGGAGCGTGTGGATGTAGCAAGGGAGGGGGAGGAAGAGGAGCGTGTGGATGTAGCAAGGGAGATGGAGGAGGAGGAGCGTATGTATGTAGCAAGGAAGGGGGAGGAGGAGGAACGTGTGGATGTAGCAAGGGAGGGGGAGGAGGAGCGTGTGTATGTAGCAAGGGAGGGAGAGGAGGAGGAGCGTATGAATGTAGAAAGGGAGGCGGAGGAAGAGGATGTGAACATAGCCAAGGGGGAGGCGTTGGATGAGAAAGTGAACGAAGATAGAATAGCCTAAGTGAATGTGTTAAGGGAGGATGATAAAGTGAACGTAATAGTGAGGAACGTAACGTATACGTAACGTAACGTAACGAAGGAGAAAATGAACGTAGATAAGGATTAGATTTTCCCACTGAAGGGGCTAGCTAATTGTTCAACCAACATCCACATACAAGTGCACGATTATAACACAACAGGCCTAGAAATAGGCCTTAAACGGGTTAACAGGAGTACATCTGGATTTATCAACAGTTTACTTATCTGTTGCAAGGAAATTTAGGATATTTGCTTAATATGTCTGATATCTTGTTTTCATTATTAAGATATCGTGACATCACACAGGTTACTATGTTATCTTCATATTCATCAATAAGTGGATAATTCAGCACATAGTGTGGAAAATAGTAATCATTAGGCTGGTTACATGCTTTGTGCTTGGTTTGATCATCATCTGTGTGTCTGCCAAACTGTAGATAAGGGTGAGGAGAAAGTGAACAGAGATAAGGGTGAGGGGAAAGTGAACATAGATAAGGGTGAGGGGAAAGTGAACGTAGATAGGAAGGAGGAGGAGAACGACTCAACAGTAACGAGATGAATGAACGTTTAAACAGGAACTACACTAAACAGGACGAGTAAATTTAATAATCGCTTGTCACTGCACCGGGAGGCGAGAAGAGAGAGAGAGAGAGAGAGAGAGAGAGAGAGAGAGAGAGAGAGAGAGAGAGAGAGAGAGAGAGAGAGAGAGAGAGAGAGAGAGAGAGAGAGAGAGAGAGACGTGCTAGGAGAGGTGAGAGATAGAAGAGTGCCGGGTGAATGGATGGTAGGTAGGACGTGTCTCCCCCCCGGCCCCACCACACATCACACACTCATTCACAAGGGCAAGAATTTCTCGTTGCACATTTTACTCTTCTCTCTCTCTCTCTCTTTTCATGTTCCGCATTTCCGCACATTCCGCAGAAGCCACACCATTCCACAGCCTTATGAAACACGACTGGTGACCTCCGTAGACTGCTGTCTCGCCCACTGTTTACAAACCTAGAGAATTTCTTTCCGTTGTGTTAGATGCTATTAAATGTTGAGAATTTTTTGATACCCATATGCAATTATATTTAAGGCCTAATTAGTGCATGATTGTCACTAAAATAAAAATTCACAGTACTATTATGAGCATAAAATACACATTAAAAACAGTGTATATACACAAATATAGTTTTAGGGTATACACAGATATACTTTTAGTGGTATGTATATTCCCTTTGATACGTGTAGATCTGTACGTAAATAAGGAAAACAAAGGAGAAGAAATATAAATGTGGGTAATGTAGCAAACTCGTCACCGCTTAATTTTAATTAAATAAAAATCCAAGACCTTAATTCGATTCGGGAAAACAAAGTTTGAGAATCTTAAATGTGAGGAGAGTTTGGGGGAGGGGGGCGTCGTGCCCCGCCTCCCAACTTTCTATTTCCCAAAACTCTTGCAATTAATTCCACAGCACTGATGAAAGCACTTTCTTCTTCAGAGGAGGAAACATAAAGACCGACAAGTAGAAGTAATGGAGAATCGATTACATTTTACGAGGGGGAAGTTATCTTGGAGGAGCATCTTAAGGGAACTTAAGACTCCTTGTGTAAGATCACACGAAGATGAAAGGAAAAAAAAAATAAAGATTTTTTTTTGTAAAATTTCTTACAAAAAAAATCCGATTTTTGTAACTTGCACTGATAAAAAAAATTAAAATTGTGAAATTCTTCCCGTATTTAGCCGAAAAATTTTCTGAGGCATAAATTGAGCTCCACGACACCCCAGATATTCCTCTCAATAGCAAAACACAGGATAATACTAGACAGCTAATTAGAAAATCCCACTTTAACTTACAGATCACTCGAGGTGCACTTCTCTGGCTGGTGGTGGACACACTCAGGTTTCATGCGCTCCCGACGGAGACGGTCACAAACACGGGGGCCCTTAGTGCGGCCACACGGGGGGGGGGTCGTGCGCGGATATAGGGGGGGGAAAGGGGGAAGCCGTAGCGAGCACCGTGCGACAAGACCCCGAGTGGAACCAGGTGGCGGCGGTGACGGAGGTGACAGCGGCGCGTACTCTCCCTCCCACAGCCAAGGTAACACTGGGCCAAACCGCTTTCTGGAGGCTCTCTGCTGCTGCTGCCGCTGCTGCTGCTGCTGCTGCTGCTGCTGCTGTTACCGCGTCGCCTCCTGGCTGGCCACCTCTCTGATCCTCCTCCTCCTCCTCCTTCCTCTTCCTCATTGTACGCCTCATTCAATAGGTCGTCACTGACTTGTGATTCCTCAACTCACCTGTATATATTGTCTCACACAAACCATCCTCACACCGACACACAAAGGTAATTGGTGCTACCGGTGCCGTGGGTTGCACCAATCACGTTGCATGGTGATACAGAACGGTGCGCCTGTAGCACAAACGCAAGGCCCGGCGGCGTAGTACGCACGAAACCGTCCTCCCAGCGGTTCGAAACGTTTCGTGGCGGTAGCGTGTGCTCGAGGTCTCAACGAAAAAAAGTGATGTGGTACGATCGAAAGTTTTACCTGGTGATGGTGTGTGTGTATTACGTTCAAGACGAACTCACGGTTGTGAGGTCGAAATGTTTTTCCCCAGTGGTGGTAGTGAACGTTCGAAACATGCTCTCAGTGGTGAGATGTGATGCGCGAAACAGTCTCCCGGTGCTGTGGAAACCGCAAAGCCTTCCTGTCACCGGCATCGTGCTCGAAACCTCGCAACAGCGGTGTGGCACAATCGAAACCTTCCTCCAGCATGGTGATACACCGGATACGATCATTATTAAAAATATGTGGAAACGCTAAAGCCGTAGGGGCTACACGGCGCCTGTGGGAAGCAGCAGCAATGACATGCAAGAAATTTACAAAGAACAGATTGAGTTCCTGTGATCGAAAAAATTTAATTTTTAGTTCCTGCAACATGCGTCTCCAAACATCAACAGTATGCCATCAGGTGTCTATTAGTATCTCCTGGTTGATTGGTGGTGGTTAGCTAGGCTATTGGTGACGGCGGCCCGCTGGCCCACGTGGGTGATCTGCGAATCGTGGCTTTCCGAAAAGAGTGGTGAATCTTCAGCCTTCAGCGGCGAATCTTGGATAAGATTAATGTCTGTCCTACATTTCTTGACGTTACAGCTCTGTTTACATTCTGTGATTACTATGTACAACTAGCCAATTCAAAATTGTTAAAACTGTTTCTAAAAAGATTTATGTTTCAATTTTTGATGATTCAAACAGACGAATAACAACGTAACAGTAACCAAAAATATTAAATTAAAAATGTTTATATTAGAAATAAGACATGTGCAACACTTGGGTATTTCTTTATCGCCCAAACGCTTCGCCTCCACAACAGGCTTCGTCGGTCGAATACAGACGAATATAACACTCGAGACAGTAAAAGCAATCAGTCCCTCAGCACTGGTTGAAGGTCCTTAGCCTAAGCCTTAGGCCTGATATTATTGATGCTATATATTGATGAATAAGACATATTCAGTACTTGAGTATCTCTACTGCTGAAACGTATCGCCGTCACAGCAGGCTTCTTCAGCGAATATGGGCGAATCAAAACGAAACGTCTAACTGCGTGATATAGAATAAACTGGAGCCACTTAATTCTACAAGAATTCTCCGCTTGTAGTAATAACTCTGCGGAATTCATTAAACGTGTTTCAGACATGTTTTCCCCGTGTTTTACACGCAATTAACTCGTTAAGAACTCGTCAACACTTGATATATAACAGTGCAAGTATTTTACAAGGATTTTTTTTAATTTTGAGATCAATTTTTTTTTTGTAAAAAAAGAAAAAAATGTAAGCCATTATGAAATATAACAAATTTCACATATATTATTTTCGCTGTTGCGTTGCTCTGTTGCCGGCTCTAAGAAGCAACATTTTGGTCGACACTGATAACACATGTGCAACGTGGATACACGTGGATAAGGGAGATACTGTTCACAATACTCAAGAAAAAAGACACATGCGTAGAATAAGCTTTCATTGCGTAGAGCTTTATTAAATCGACGTTTCGCAATGTGTAGAGCTTTAGGAAGGTACCGTTTCGCTCTGTGTAGAGCTTTGTCAACTGTTTTGCTCAATGTAGAGCTTTACCAAGCCATTGTTTCGATCTATGTAGAGCTTTACCATGTCATTGTTTCCCTCTGTGTAGAGCTTTACCTAGTTAACCTTTCGTTCTGTGTAGAGCTTTGCCAAGTGTGTTTTGCTCTGTGTGGAGTTTTACCAAGAACAGGCTTCGTTCTGTGTAGAGCTTTACCAAGGCAGTGTTTCGTTCCGTGTAGAGCTTCATCTGCTCAATATAAGCTCTTTTGAGTGGTTTGGTATACCCCTTGGTTAAAAGCTCTACGTTATTCCATCGACTTAAAGCTGTCCTCAGACTGAAACACGATTTGAGAAAGCTCTATACAGAGGGAAGCGTAAACATGAAAAAGCTCTATACAGAGCGAAGCATTATTTGATAAAGATATTAAGATAGCAATTGCTGAATCTATTCAGATCTTCAAACAGTAACGGTCAACGGTACAGTGACATCTACAAATAGTAACTGTCAACGGCACAGTTACATCTTCAAATAGTAACGGTCAACGGCACAGTGACATCTACAAATAGTAACGGTCAACGGCACAGTGACATCTTCAAATAGTAACGGTCAACGGCACAGTTACATCTTCAAATAGTAACGGTCAACGGCACAGTTACATCTTCAAATAGTAACGGTCAACGGTACAGTGACATCTTCAAACAGTAACGGTCAACGGCACAGTAACATCAAGCAGTAACGGTCAACGGTACAGTGACACCTTCAAACAGTAACGGTCAACGGTACCGTTATATTCAGATACAGTAAAGATTTAATAAAAATCACTTTAAACATTATTATTATTGACAAAAATGCAAAAATATCCTATATAAAAATTTGCCAAGAAGTTTAGGGCTCTTGATCCAATGAACTGCAATTACTCTCCCCTTCCTCGGATTAAACTTGAAGTTATCGCACTCATTCCCCCCCCCCAGTGCTGAATGAACCCTACGGGTTTAGCGATTCCCCATATATATGTAAATAATAATAATAATAATAATAATAATAATAATAATAATAATAATAATAATAATAATAATGAGAAGAAGATATTCCGAATTCTTTTTATTAAATTTCGGCTCAAGCGTAATGTCGAGGTCGAGATCCGAGTAGAGCTCGACTTCGAGGTCGACCTGGAGATGGGGATCTAAATGGAACTGGAGGACCAGTTGGAGCTGGAGGTCCAAGTGGAACTTGAGGTCCAGGTAGAACTGGAGGGCCAGGTGGAACTGGAGGGCCAGGTGGAGCTTGAGGGCCAGGTGGAACTGGAGAACCAGGTGGAACTGGAGGGCCAGGTGAAACTGGAGGGCCAGGTGAAACTTGAGGGCCAGGTGGAATTAGAAGACCAGGTGGAACTGGAAGGCCAGGTGGAACTGGAGGGCCACGTGGAACTGGAGGGCCAGGTGGAACTAGAGGGCCAGGTGGAACTGGAGGGCCAGGTGGAACTGGAGAACCAGGTGGAACTGGAGAACCCGGTGGAACCGGAGGGCCAGGTGAAACCGCAGGGCCAGGAGGAACTTGAGGGCCAGGTGGAACTGGAGAACCAGGTGGAATTGGAGGACCAGGTGAAACTTGAGGGCCAGGTGGAACCGGAGGGCCAGGTGAAGCTGGAAGGCCAGGTGAAACTGGAGGACCAGGTGGAACTGGAGGACCAGGTGGAACTGGAGGACCAGGTGGAACTGGAGGACCAGGTGGAACTGGAGGATCAGGAGGAACCGGAAGACCAGGTGGAACTGGAGGGCCAGGTGGAACTGGAGGATCAGGAGGAACCGGAAGACCAGGTGGAACTGGAGGGCCAGGTGGAACTGGAGGATCAGGAGGAACCGGAAGACCAGGTGGAACTGGAGGGCCAGGTGGAACTGGAGGACCAGGAGTAAAGGGAGGTCGTGGTTGAACTCGAGAAACATGAACAATATTTGAAATTTCCTGAGGATGAAGCTTGCCTGAACTCAGAAAATCCAAGAACCAGTGTCTCGTAGAACCAAGAACCAGTGTCTCGTAGAACCAAGAACCAGTGTCTCGTAGAACCAAGAACCAGTGTCTCGTAGAACCAAGAACCAGTGTCTCGTAGAACCAAGAACCAGTGTCTCGTAGAACCAAGAACCAGTGTCTCGTAGAACCAAGAACCAGTGTCTCGTAGAACCAAGAACCAGTGTCTCGTAGAACCAAGAACCAGTGTCTCGTAGAACCAAGAACCAGTGTCTCGTAGAACCAAGAACCAGTGTCTCGTAGAACCAAGAACCAGTGTCTCGTAGAACCAAGAACCAGTGTCTCGCAGAACCAAGAACCAGTGTCTCGTAGAACCAAGAACCAGTGTCTCGTAGAACCAAGAACCAGTGTCTCGTAGAACCAAGAACCAGTGTCTCGTAGAACCAAGAACCAGTGTCTCGTAGAACCAAGAACCAGTGTCTCGTAGAACCAAGAACCAGTGTCTCGTAGAACCAAGAACCAGTGTCTCGTAGAACCAAGAACCAGTGTCTCGCAGAACCAAGAACCAGTGTCTCGTAGAACCAAGAACCAGTGTCTCGTAGAACCAAGAACCAGTGTCTCGTAGAACCAAGAACCAGTGTCTCGTAGAACCAAGAACCAGTGTCTCGTAGAACCAAGAACCAGTGTCTCGTAGAACCAAGAACCAGTGTCTCGTAGAACCAAGAACCAGTGTCTCGTAGAACCAAGAACCAGTGTCTCGTAGAACCAAGAACCAGTGTCTCGTAGAACCAAGAACCAGTGTCTCGTAGAACCAAGAACCAGTGTCTCGCAGAACCAAGAACCAGCGTCTCGCAGAACCAAGAACCAGCGTCTCGTAGAACCAAGAACCAGTGTCTCGTAGAACCAAGAACCAGTGTCTCGCAGAACCAAGAACCAGTGTCTCGTAGAACCAAGAACCAGTGTCTCGTAGAACCAAGAACCAGCGTCTCGTAGAACCAAGAACCAGTGTCTCGTAGAACCAAGAACCAGTGTCTCGCAGAACCAAGAACCAGTGTCTCGTAGAACAAAGAACCAGTGTCTCGCAGAACCAAGAACCAGTGTCTCGCAGAACCAAACACCAGTGCCATGTAGAACCAAGAACCAGTGTTTTGTAGAGCCAAGAACCAGTGTACTGTAGAACCATGAACCAATTTTTTGCAGAACAAAGAACCAGTATGTTTTAGAGTCAAGAACCAGTGGCTTATAGAACCGAGTAGTGTCTTATAAAGCCAAGAACCAGTGTCCTGTAGAGTCAAAAGCCAGTGGCTTGAAGAGTTACGGACCATTGACTTGTAGAGCTACGAACCAGTGTTTTGTAGAATCAAGAACCAGTGTCTTGTACACTTAAGAACCAGTGTCTTTTACAACCAAAAACTAGTGTCTTGTAGAGCCAAGACTCAGTAACCTGTAGAGCCTAGCTGCAAAGTAAGTAGAGCCAAGAACCAGCGCTAATAGAACCAAGAACCACAAACATGAGGAACAAAAGCCAAGAGATAATTCCCGAGTGCAATAAATCCTCGAAAAATCTGTATGAACATAACGACAAAAATATATTCCATTATCTTAGTTAAACTAAACTGACGTAAGTTAACGTTTATAAGAGTTAAATTACGTTCATTAAAACACGTTAAGTGACGCTTTTTAAGATTATATATTATATATATATGAAGTGGTAGCGATGTATTTATTTTGGTTGTGGTGGTGGTGACGTTGGTGACGGCGGTGATTGGTGAGATGGCGGTAATGGTGTCGGTAGTGACTGTGGTGACAGTGTCAGTGGTGACGGTGACGGTGGTGACTGGTGAGGGTGGAGGTGACGGTGGTGACGGTGTCGGCGGTGACGGTGTCGGCGGTGACGGTGTCAGTGGTGCCGCAGGTGACGTGTCGGCGGTGACGGTGTCGGCTGTGACGGTGGAAGCGGTGACGGCGGAGGCGGTGACTGTGGTGACAGTGGGGGCGGCGGTGACGGTGGTGACGGCGGTGATGGTGGAGGTGTCGGCAGTGAAGGTGTCGGAGGTGACAGTGTCGGCGGTGTCGGTGGTGACGGCGGTGGCGGTGTCGGTGGTGGCGGCGGTGGCGGTGACGGTGGTGTCGGCTGTGACGGTGTCGGCGGTGAAAGTGTCGGCGGTGGCGGCGGTGGTGGTGGTGACGGCGGTGGCGGTGGTGACGACGGGGACGGTGTCTGCGGTGACGGTGGTGACGGCGGTGACGGTGGTGACGGCGGTGACAGTACTGACGACGGTGACAGTGCTGACGACGATGACGGTGTCGGCGGTGACGGTGTCTGCGGTGACGGTGCCGGTGGTGACGGTGCCGGTGGTGACGGCGGTGACGACGGTGACAGTGCTGACGCCGGTGACGGTGTCGGCGGTGACTGTGTCGGTTGTTACGGTGTCTGCGGTGACGGCTGTGACGTCTGCGGTAACGGTATCGGTAGTGACGGTGTCTGCGGTGACGGTGCCAGTGGTGACGGTGGTGACGACGGTGACAGTGCTGACGCCGCTGACGGTGTCGGCGGTGACGGTGGTAGCGGTGACGTTGTCGGTGGTGACGGCGGTAACGGTGGTGATGATGGTGATGGAGGTGACGGAGGTGACGTTGGTAATGGCAGGGACGGTAGTAACGGTAGTGACGGTGAACGTAAAGGCAATAGGTGGTGGTAAAAGCGCTAAGCCCGAATGGTTGACTCAACCTAAGTTGCTAACAAGTTTAAGAAAATTCTAGGTCAACCCCAAGAAATTTCTTCAACACCAGAAAAATAAATCCCACAATACCGTGGCTGGAACAATTTACAACCCACAATACAGTGGCTAGAACAATTTACAACCCACAATACCGTGGCTAGAACAATTTACAAGTAACCCACAATACCGTGACTGGAACAATTTACAAGTAACCCACAATACCGTGGCTGGAACAATTTACAAGTAACCCACAATACCGTGACTGGAACAATTTACAACCCACAATACTGTGGCTGGAACAATTTACAAGTAACCCACAATACCGTGGCTGGAAAAATTTACAAGTAACCCACAATACCGTGGCTGGAAAAATTTACAAGTAACCCACAATACCGTGACTGGAACAATTTACAAGTAACCCACAATACCGTGGCTGGAAAAATTTACAAGTAACCCACAATACCGTGGCTGGAAAAATTTACAAGTAACCCACAATACCGTGACTGGAACAATTTACAAGTAACCCACAATACCGTGGCTGGAAAAATTTACAAGTAACCCACAATACCGTGGCTGGAAAAATTTACAAGTTACCCACAATACCGTGACTGGAACAATTTACAAGTAACCCACAATACCGTGGCTGGAAAAATTTACAAGTAACCCACAATACCGTGACTGGAGCAATTTACAAGTAACCCACAATACCGTGGCTGGAACAATTTACAAGTAACCCACAATACCGTGGCTGGAACAATTTACAAGTAACCCACAATACCGTGGCTGGAACAATTTACAAGTAACCCACAATACCGTGGCTAGAACAATTTACAAGTAACTCACAATACCGTGGCTGGAACAATTTACAAGCAACCCACAATAGTGTGGCTGGAACAATTTACAAGTAACTCACAATACCATGGCTGGAACAATTTACAAGTAACCCACAATACTGTGGCTGGAACAATATACAAGTAACCCATAATACCGTGACTGGAACAATTTACAACCCACAATACTGTGGCTGGAACAATTTACAGGTAACACACAAAACTGTATCTGGAACAATTTACAAGTCACAATTCCGTGACTGGAACAATTTACAAGCATCCCACAATACCGTGGCTAGAACAATTTACATGTAACCCACAATACCGTGGCTGGAACATTTACAAGCATCCCACAATACTGTGGCTGGAACAATTTAAAGTAACTCACAATACCGTAGCTGGAACAATTTACAAGTAATCCACAATACTGTGGCTGGAACAATATACAAGTAACCCATAATACAGTGACTGGAACAATTTACAACCCACAATACTGTGGCTGGAACAATTTACAGGTAACCCACAAAACTGTGGCTGGAACAATTTACAAGTAACTCACAATACCGTGGCTGGAACAATTTACAAGTAACCCACAATACCGTGGCTGGAACAATTTACAAGTAACCCACAATACTGTGGCTGGAACAATTCCCAACTCACCCACAATACCGTGGCTGGAACAGTTCCAACTCACCCACAATACCGTGGCTGGAACAATTTATAAGTAACCCACAATACTGTGGCTGGAACAATTTACAAGTAACCCACAATACTGTGGCTGGAACAATTTACAAGTAACCCACAATACCATGGCTGAAACAATTCCCAACTCACCCACAATACCGTGGCTGGAACAATTTACAAGTAACCCACAGTACTGTAGCTGGAACAATTCCCAACTCACCCACAATACCGTGGCTGGAACAATTCCCAACTCACCCACAATACCGTGGCTGGAACAATTTACAACCCACAATACCGTGGCTGGAACAATTTACAAGTAACCCACAATACTGTGGCTGGAATAATTCCCAACTCGCCCACAATACCGTGGCTGGAACAATTTACAAGTAACCCAAAATACTGTGGCTGGAACAACTCCCAACTCACCCACAATAACGTGGCTGGAACAATTCCCAACTCACCCACAATACCGTGGCAGGAACAATTTACAAGTAACCCACAATACAGTGTCTGGAACAATTTACAAGTAACCCACAATACCGTGTCTGGAACAATTTACAAGAAACCCACAATACTGTGGCTGGAACAGTTTACAAGTAACCCACAATACCGTGGCTGGAAAAATTTACAAGCAACCCACAATAACGTGGGAGGAACAATTCCCAACTCACCCACAATACCGTGGCTGGAACAATTTACAAGGAACCCGCAATACAGTGGCTGGAACAACTCCCAACTCACTCACAATACCGTGGCTGGAACAATTCCCTACTCACAATACCGGGGCTGGAACAATTTTCAAGTAACACACAATACCGTGGCTGGAACAATTTACAAGAAACCCACAATACTGTGGCTGGAACAATTTACAAGTAACCCACAATACTGTGGCTGGAACAAATTACAAGAAACCCACAATACTGTGGCTGGAACAATTTTCAAGTAACACACACTATCGTGGTTGGAACAATTTACAAGCATCCCACAAAACCGTGGCTGGAACAATTTACAAATAACCCACAATACTGTGGCTGGAACAATTTACAAGAAACCCACAATACCGTGACTGGAACAATTTACAAATAACCCACAATACCGTGGCTGGAACAACTTGCAAGTAGCCCATAATACCGTGGCTGGAACAATTTACAAGTAACCCACAATACTGTGGCTGGAACAAATCCCAACTCACCCACAATACCGTGGCTGGAACAATTCCCAACTCACCCACAATACCGTGGCTGGAACAATTTACAACCCACAATACCGTGGCTGGAACAATTTACAAGTAACCCACAATACTGTGGCTGGAACAATTCCCAACTCACCCACAATGCCGTATCTGGAACAATTTACAAGTAACCCAAAATACTGTGGCTGGAACAACTCCCAACTCACCCACAATAACGTGGCTGGAACAATTCCCAACTCACCCACAATACCGTGGCAGGAACAATTTACAAGTAATCCACAATACCGTGTCTGGAACAATTTACAAGTAACCCACAATACTGTGGCTGGAACAATTCCCAACTAACCCACAATACTGTGGCTGGAACAATTTACAAGTAACCCACAATACCGTGGTTGGAAAAATTTACAAGCAACCCACATAACGTGGCAGGAACAATTCCCAACTCACCCACAATACCGTGGCTGGAACAATTTACAAGGAACCCGCAATACCGTGGCTGGAACAATTCCCAACTCACAATACCGGGGCTGGAAAAAATTTCAAGTAACACGCAATACCGTGGCTGGAACAATTTACAAGAAACCGACAATACTGTGTTTGGAACAATTTACAAGTAACCCACAATACTGTGGCTGTAACAAATTACAAGAAACCCACAATATTGTGGCTGGAACAATTTTCAAGTAACACACACTATCGTGGTTGGAACAATTTACAAGCCTCCCACAAAACCGTGGCTGGAACAATTTACAAATAACCCACAATACTGTGGCTGGAACAATTTACAAGAAACCCACAATACCGTGACTGGAACAATTTACAAATAACCCACAATACCGTGGCTGGAACAATTTACAAGTAATCCACAATACCGTGATTGGAACAATTTACAAGTAACCCACAATACTGTGACTGGAAGAATTTACAAGAAACCCAAAATACTGTGGCTGGAACAATTTACAAGTAACCCACAATACTGTGGCTGGAACAATATACAAGAAATCCACAACACTGTGACTGGAACAATTTACAAGTAACCCACAATACTGTGGCTGGAACAATATACAAGAAATCCACAACACTGTGACTGGAACAATTTACAAGTAACCCACAATACCGTGATTGGAACAATTTACAAGTAACCCACAATACTGTGGCTGGAACAATTTATAAGTAACTCACAATACCGTGGCTGGAATAATTTACAACCCACAATACTGTGGCTGGAACAATTTACAAGTAACCCACAATACCGTGGCTGAAACAATTCCCAACTCACCCACAATACCGTGCCTGGAACAATTTACAAGTAACCCACAATACTGTGGCTGGAACAATTTACAAGTAACCCACAATACTGTGGCTGGAACAATTCCCAACTAACCCACAATACTGTGGCTGGAACAATTTACAAGTAACCCACAATACCGTGGCTGGAAAAATTTACAAGCAACGCACAATAACGTGGCAGGAACAATTCCCAACTCACCCACAATACTGTGGCTGGAATAATTTACAAGGAACCCGCAATACAGTGGCTGGAACAATTTACAAGTAACCCACAATACTGTGGCTGGAACAAATTACTAGAAACCCACAATACTGTGGCTGGAACAATTTTCAAGTAACACACACTATCGTGGTTGGAACAATTTACAAGCATCCCACAAAACCGTGGCTGGAACAATTTACAACTCACTCACAATACCGGGGCTGGAACAATTTTCAAGTAACACACAATACCGTGGCTGGAACAATTTACAAGAAACCCACAATACTGTGGCTGGAACAATTTACAAGAAACAAACAATACTGTGGCTGGAACAAATTACAAGAAACCCACAATACTGTGGCTGGAACAATTTTCAAGTAACACACACTATCGTGGTTGGAACAATTTACAAGCATCCCACAAAACCTTGGCTGGAACAATTTACAAATAACCCACAATACTGCGGCTGGAACAATTTACAAGAAACCCACAATACCGTGACTGGAACAATTTACAAATAACCCACAATACCGTGGCTGGAAAAACTTGCAAGTAGCCCACAATACCGTGGCTGGAACAATTCCCAACTCGCCCACAATACCGTGGCTAGGAACAATTTACAAGTAATCCACAATACCGTGATTGGAACAATTTACAAGTAACCCACAATACTCTGACTGGAAGAATTTACAAGTATCCCACAATACTGTGGCTGGAACAATTTACAAGTAACCCACAATACTGTGGCTGGAACAATTTACAAGTAACCCACAATACCGTGATTGGAACAATTTACAAGTAACCCACAATACTGTGGCTGGAACAATTTATAAGTAATTCACAATACCGTGGCTGGAATCATTTACAACCCACAATAATGTGGCTGGAACAATTTACAAGTAACCCACAAAACTGTGGCTGGAACAATTTACAACTCACAATACAGTGGCTGGAACAATTTACAAGTAACCCACAAAACTGTGACTGGAACAGTTCCCAACTCACCCACAATACCGTGGCTGGAACAGTTCCCAACACCCACAATACCGTGGTTGGAACAATTTACAAGTAACCCACGCTACTGTGGCTGGAACAATTCCCAACTCACCCACAATACTGTGGCTGGAACAGTTTACAAGTAACCCACAAAACTGTGGCTGGAACAATTTCCAACTCACCCACAATACCGTGGCTGGAACAATTCCCAACTCACCCACAATACCGTATCTGGAACAATTTACAAGTAACCCACAATACCGTGGCTGGAACAATTTATAAGTAACCCACAATACCGTGGCTGGAAAAATTTACAAGCAACCCACAATATCGTGGCAGGAACAATTCCCAACTCACCCACAATACCGTGGCTGGAACAATTTACAAGTAACCCGCAATACTGTGGCTGGAACAATTCCCAACTCACTCACAATACCGTGGCTTGAACAATTTGCAAGTAACACACAATACCGTGACTGGAACAATTTACAAGCATCCCACAATACCGTGGCTAAAACAATTTTCAAGTAACCCACAATACCGTGGCTGGAACAATTTACAAGTAACCCACAATACTGCGGCTGGAACAATTTACAGGTAACCCACAATACCGTGGCTGGAACATTTCCCAACTCACCCACAATAACGTGGCTGGAACAATTCCCAACTCACACACAATACCGTGCCTGGAACAATTCCCAAGTCACCCACAATACCGTGGCTGGAACAGTTCCCACCTACAATACCGTGGCTAGAACAATTCCCAACTCACCCTCAATACCGTTGCTGGAACAATTTACAAGTAACCCACAATACTGTGGCTGGAACAATTCTCAACTCACCCACAATACCGTGGCTTTAACAATTCCCAACTCACCCACAATACTGTGGCTGGAACAATTTACAAGTAACAAACAATACTGTGGCTGGAACAATTTAAAAGTAACCCACAATACCGTGGCTGAAACAATTCCCAACTCACCCACAATACCGTGGCTGGAACAATTTAAAAGTAACCCACAATACTCAGGCTGGAACAATTCCCAACTCACCCACAATACTGTGGCTGGAACAATTCCCAACTCACCCACAATACCGTGTCTGGAACAATTCCCAACTCACCCACAATACCGTGTCTGGAACAATTTACAAGTAACCCACAATACCGTGGCTGGAACAATTTACAAGTAACCCACAATACCGTGGCTGGAACAATTTACAAGTAACCCACAATACCGTGGCTGGAACAATTTACAAGCAACCCACAATAACGAGGCAGGAACAATTCCCAACTCACCCACAATACCGTGGCTGGAAAAATTTACAAGTAACCCGCAATACTGTGGCTGGAACAATTCCCAACTCACTCACAGTACCGTGGCTTGAACAATTTACAAGTAACACACAATACCGTGGCTGGAACAATTTACAAGCATCCCACAATACCGTGGCTAAAACAATTTACAAGTAACCCACAATACTGTGGCTGGAACAATTTACAAGTAACCCACAATACCGTGCCTGGAACAATTTACAAATAACCCACAATACTGTGGCTGGAACAATTTACAGGTAACCCACAGTACCGTGGCTGGAACATTTCCCAACTCACCCACAATAACGTGGCTGGAACAATTCCCAATTCACACACAATACCGTGCCTGGAACAATTCCCAAGTCACCCACAATACCGTGGCTGGAACAGTTCCCACCTACAATACCGTGGCTAGAACAATTCCCAACTCACCCTCAATACCGTTGCTGGAACAATTTACAAGTAACCCACAATACTGTGGCTGGAACAATTCTCAACTCACCCACAATACCGTGGCTTTAACAATTCCCAACTCACCCACAATACTGTGGCTGGAACAATTTACAAGTAACCCACAATACTGTGGCTGGAACAATTTAAAAGTAACCCACAATACCGTGGCTGAAACAATTCCCAACTCACCCACAATACCGTGGCTGGAACAATTTAAAAGTAACCCACAATACTCAGGCTGGAACAATTCCCAACTCACCCACAATACTGTGGCTGGAACAATTCCCAACTCACCCACAATACCGTGTCTGGAACAATTCCCAACTCACCCACAATACCGTGTCTGGAACAATTTACAAGTAACCCACAATACCGTGGCTGGAACAATTTACAAGTAACCCACAATACCGTGGCTGGAACAATTTACAAGTAACCCACAATACCGTGGCTGGAACAATTTACAAGCAACCCACAATAACGAGGCAGGAACAATTCCCAACTCACCCACAATACCGTGGCTGGAAAAATTTACAAGTAACCCGCAATACTGTGGCTGGAACAATTCCCAACTCACTCACAGTACCGTGGCTTGAACAATTTACAAGTAACACACAATACCGTGGCTGGAACAATTTACAAGCATCCCACAATACCGTGGCTAAAACAATTTACAAGTAACCCACAATACTGTGGCTGGAACAATTTACAAGTAACCCACAATACCGTGCCTGGAACAATTTACAAATAACCCACAATACTGTGGCTGGAACAATTTACAGGTAACCCACAGTACCGTGGCTGGAACATTTCCCAACTCACCCACAATAACGTGGCTGGAACAATTCCCAATTCACACACAATACCGTGCCTGGAACAATTCCCAAGTCACCCACAATACCGTGGCTGGAACAGTTCCCACCTACAATACCGTGGCTAGAACAATTCCCAACTCACCCTCAATACCGTTGCTGGAACAATTTACAAGTAACCCACAATACTGTGGCTGGAACAATTCTCAACTCACCCACAATACCGTGGCTTTAACAATTCCCAACTCACCCACAATACTGTGGCTGGAACAATTTACAAGTAACCCACAATACTGTGGCTGGAACAATTTAAAAGTAACCCACAATACCGTGGCTGAAACAATTCCCAACTCACCCACAATACCGTGGCTGGAACAATTTAAAAGTAACCCACAATACTCAGGCTGGAACAATTCCCAACTCACCCACAATACTGTGGCTGGAACAATTCCCAACTCACCCACAATACCGTGTCTGGAACAATTCCCAACTCACCCACAATACCGTGTCTGGAACAATTTACAAGTAACCCACAATACCGTGGCTGGAACAATTTACAAGTAACCCACAATACCGTGGCTGGAACAATTTACAAGTAACCCACAATACCGTGGCTGGAACAATTTACAAGCAACCCACAATAACGAGGCAGGAACAATTCCCAACTCACCCACAATACCGTGGCTGGAAAAATTTACAAGTAACCCGCAATACTGTGGCTGGAACAATTCCCAACTCACTCACAGTACCGTGGCTTGAACAATTTACAAGTAACACACAATACCGTGGCTGGAACAATTTACAAGCATCCCACAATACCGTGGCTAAAACAATTTACAAGTAACCCACAATACTGTGGCTGGAACAATTTACAAGTAACCCACAATACCGTGCCTGGAACAATTTACAAATAACCCACAATACTGTGGCTGGAACAATTTACAGGTAACCCACAGTACCGTGGCTGGAACATTTCCCAACTCACCCACAATAACGTGGCTGGAACAATTCCCAATTCACACACAATACCGTGCCTGGAACAATTCCCAACTCTCCCACAATACAGTGGCTGTAACAATTCCCAATTCTCCCACAATATCGTGGCTGGAACAATTCCAAACTCTCCCACAATACCGTGACTGGAACAATTCCCAAATATTTCTACTGCTCTCTAACTAAACAGGTTTATCTCTTTACCAGAAAATCCTAATAAAAAGTACAAACTACTCTGTGAACAAATGAACAAAGCAAGTCCAAGCCTCAGTCTGAGCACATGAAAAAAAAAACCCGATTTCTCGCTGAACATTTGTACCATACATCTCCCTGGTTCAATTAGAACACAAGAAGGAGAAACTCGTTGCTTTAGTCCGTGCAGATGAACAATGAAAGTACCCAGGTTTTCCCCTCAAGAAATGAACAAAAAAAAAACTGTCACTGTCAGTCTGAACAAAAAATAAAGCTCCCAGGTGTCCCTGAACAAATGAACACAGAACTCCCCTGAACAAGGATACTTAAGTACCCAGCCTGCTCCTGAACAAATGAACACAGAACTCGCATGAACGAAGGAACACAGAAATGCCCAGCCGGAAGATCCAAAGAATTTATACCAGCCATAAATTACCCAGCAATTATATCTTTTATAATTCTTAATCCTCGAGCAAAACACACACACACACACACACACACACACACACACACACACACACACACACACACACACATATTCCTGCAAATTCCGGAAATACTTAGAAATTAGGGAACTGGGCCGAAGCCCTAACCTCTCCACTCCAAGTGTCCCTATGATTACTATAACTCGTAGTGAAGATCAAAGTATAATTGCATTATAGACAAGGGTATCTTACTCCGTGAAGATGAAGGGTAGGTTCGTTTGCGTGGCTTACGAAAAACCTCGTCGCAACTGTAGCTATGCGCGCGTGTGTGTGTGTGTGTGTGTGTGTGTGTTTACCTATTTTTTCTGGCCTATCTGCGGCAACAATCTAAAAAAATCGGGAAGGGGGCCCTGGCGTTCGCCTCCTATTTACCCACGAAGAGTTACCCACTATTCCTGGCCTCATGGGCCCTATCATACTCATTCTTAAACCTGTGTATGGTCACCATTAATCATGCGATCAGATTTACCATGGTAATTAGGGTTGGAGTGTTAGGAGACATCATCCTCCTCCACATTACCAAAAACCTCCACATCATCACAAGCTTTTCAATATCCTCCCCATATTCACTAAGACCAACAATGGTAAGTATAACCAAACTAGTCAATATTTAATTACACGTAATAAATCTGGTATATACAGCTCTGCGGACACAACAGAATCACTCACAGAACGTCGAAATTAGTGATAGCATCGGTTTCAATGGTGAATATTAGACGTATTACCTGATTTATACTCTGGAGACAAATACAGCAAAGGCGACAAGTTGTGAAAAAGGATATAGATGCGGAGAGTAACTTATCTGAGACGTTTCGCTTGTGGACAGACTGAAGAATCCTATCTACAGGCGAAACGTTTTAGTAAAGTTCCTCTCTGTAACTGTGTTCTTTTTTTCCACGTGTTTATACCCTGTCGCATATTGATCTCTAAGGCAAGAAAATCCCCTTAAAAATACGACCAGTCCAAACAGTGGCTCCTGGCTGAGGCGGCTGGATTGTTTTGAGAAATCTAGACAGTAGTCCCTTACCCTCATGTGTCCAAGAGACGCTCACGTGCTCTAGCCTCTCTCCTTGTTAAAGATTTCTTAGTAGGTAGAAGGACTGAGAGCATATATTAAGATGCATGTTACATATATTTGTGAGTGTTGTGTATTTGTGTGTATGTGTATGTGTGTTTGTGTGGTTCAGTAGCTCAATCTCCGTGAAAGCCAGTGTAACCAAACTTCGTCAAAAGCTTCCTTATACGTAAGCAGTAAGCTTATTTTAGGTACAGGTACACAAATACAGTTATACATATTACAAGGATAACCCGAAAAAGTCAAAGTGGCTTATTTGGGTTCTTGTACCCAGCAGCAGATAGTAGGCTATGCGTTATTCCAACATTTTAATTGGGCTGGCGACCAATTTTAAAACTATTTTCTATTGATTTCAAGAACAGAAAAGAAGTTCCAAAATTTTAATTTGGGGTACAGAAAACTCTTGAGAGAGGGGCATTTTTTTTTCTTTGCATTAAGTTGCGTGGCAAACAGTTTTGAAGTTCATTTCGTACTGACTTTCAAACAGTGTAGTGTTCCAAAATTTTAATTTGGGAGAGGAACAAAGCCCCTTCGACAGGTTTTTTTCTTGGTTGCACTAAGATGAGTGGCACATCATTTTAAAGCCTTTCTTATACTAGTTTCAAAAACATGTGAATTTTTAATCGAACCCGATAAGATTTAATGTATTGATTCAGTCCAAATGATATCGATTCAGTAATGTCTTAGAGCTAAAAATTATGAAACATATATCTGCCTTCTGACAAAGTGGATGTGGGGGCACGAGTCCCCTACACCTGCCTCCTTACAAGGCGGGTGCAGGAGAGGAAACTTCACAAACCATCAGAAAAAACGTCTAATGTAAGAACATTTTTCAATTACGTTTAATAATGATAATTTTTCTTACAAGAAAAGAGTTATGCCCGGGCAACGTCCAATTATTCTTCTAGGAACTCTAAAACATAACTAACCTCAGATAAGAAAATTTAAAATAAAACCACAGCTCCTGAAAACGTTCAAATCTGCACGTGTCACTTGTGATGATATATATTAAATAACCTTAGAAATTAAATAACAACAAAAGTGTCTATAGTACATTATATTTAAGGTTCACCTGACTGGTAAATTATTGCTCAAATCTCTGTGCAAAGGAATGTAATTGTCAAAAATAATTAATATTATACGATAAGTGGTAAGTAACTAATAACTCCGATTATTCTTGTTCTTTCATTCATCATTGTTTTTTTCTTCGATTCCCTCTTTCACATACACACGCGCGCACACACACACACACACACGCACACACACACACACACACACACACACACACACACACACACACACACACGAGGAGAGGTTAAGGGAAATTGTACAAAATCGACCCTGACAACACTGGAGGACAGGAGAGATAGGGGGGATATGATAACGACATATAAAATACTGAGAGGAATCGACAAGGTAGACAGAGACAGGATGTTCCAGAGATGGGACACAGCAACAAGGGGTCACCGTTTGAAGTGGAAGATTCAGATGAATCACATAGATGTTAGGAAGTATTTCTTCATTCACAGTGTTGTCAGGAAGTGGAATAGTTTGGGAAGTGATGTAGTGGAGGCAGGATCCATACATAGCTTTAAGAATAGGTATGACAAAGCTCAAGGAACAGGAAGAGTGAGATAGTAGCGACCAGTGAAGAGGCGGGGCAGGAGCTGTGAATCGACCCCTGAAACCACAACTAGGTGAGTACATAGAGAGAAAGGAAGCTTTCCATACATGTCTCTGCTCCCTGGGACATAAGAGGAATATTCACTGACAGACATAAGAGGAATATTCACTGACAGACATAAGAACATAAGAACGAAGGAACACTGCAGAAGGCCTACTGGCCCATGCGAGGCAGGTCCAAGTCTCCTACCGGCTTAAGCCAATGCACCCAACCTAGTCAGGTCAGGTCACATTGACTTAAGGGAGGAACACGGCAACCGACCTGGTAGCACAAGCTATCAGGTCCAACTCACACCCACCCACATCCACTCATGTATTTATCCAACCTATTTTTAAAGCTACACAACGTTCTGGCCTCTATCACTGTACTCGGGAGTTTGTTCCACTCATCCACAACTCTATTACCAAACCAGTACTTTCCTATATCCTTCCTGAATCTGAATTTTTCCAACTTAAAACCATTGCTGCGAGTCCTTTCTAGGCTAGATATTTTCAGCACACTATTTACATCCCCTTTATTTATTCCTGTCTTCCATTTATACACCTCAATCATATCCCCCCTAATTCTACGTCTTTCTAGAGAGTGCAGATTCAGGGCCCTTAGTCTATCCTCATAGGGAAGGTTTCTGATACATGGGATCAACTTTGTCATCCTCCTTTGTACATTTTCCAGAGAATTTATATCCATTCTGTAATACGGTGACCAAAACTGTGCAGCATAATCTAAATGAGGCCTAACCAAGGATGTATAGAGTTGAAGAACAACCTGAGGACTCCTATTATTTATGCTTCTTGATATGAAGCCAAGGATCCTATTAGCTTTATTGCGAACACTTATGCACTGTTGTCTTGGTTTCAGATTACTGCTAACCAGAACTCCTAAATCTTTTTCGCAATCCGTAATATTAAGATCTACATTATTTAGTTTATATGTGGCATGGTTATTGTCCTGTCCAACATTTAGAACTTTGCATTTGTCTATATTAAACTGCATCTGCCACTTCTCCGACCACTGCATCAGTCTATTCAAATCTTCCTGGAGTGCTCGAATGTCCTCGTCAGAATGAATTCGACGGCCTATTTTGGTGTCATCGGCAACCTTGCCGATGTCGCTCTTTATGCCCTCATCTATGTCGTTTATGTAGATTGTGAACAGCAGGGGGCCCAACACTGACCCCTGTGGAACACCGCTCATGACGCTTCCCCACTCTGATTTCTCCCCATTTATGCAAACTCTCTGCTGCCTATTTGTCAACCATGCCTCTATCCAGGAAAAAATTTCTCCTCCTATTCCATGTGCTTTAATTTTCTTCAATAGTCTCTGATGTGGGACCCTGTCAAAAGCCTTACTGAAGTCCATATACACAATATCATATTCATTACCATGATCTACCTCCTCAAATACCTTAGTGAAAAAAGTTAATAAATTCGTAAGGCAGGAACGCCCCTTTGTAAAACCATGCTGAGATTCGTTGATTAATTTATGCTTTTCAAGGTGGCTACGAACTGCCTCGGCAATTATTGATTCCATAAATTTTCCCACTATGGAGGTTAGGCTTATTGGTCTATAGTTCGAAGCTAAGGACCTGTCACCTGTTTTGAAAATAGGTATCACATTTGCCATTTTCCACTTATCTGGCACCATGCCAGTTTGTAGTGATATGTTGAAAAGATTAGCCAAAGGTGTGCTAAGCTCCTCTTTACATTCCTTTAGAATCCTTGCATACAGTTCATCAGGGCCTGGGGATTTGTTAGGTTTTAATTTATCTACTTGCCTAAGGACCATGTCACTTGTGACCCTAATCGTGCAGTTTATTATCGTCCTGTTCTACATAATTTATCATTACTGGAATATCGCTGGTATCCTCCTGTGTAAAAACTGAGAGGAAGTGTGTTAAAAATTCTACACATTTCCTTATCACTGTCAGTGAGCTGACCCGAGGAACTTTTGAGTGGGCCTATCTTGTCCCTGATCTTACTTCTGTATACCTGAAAGAATCCTTTTGGGTTAGTCTTCGATTCTCTTGCAACTTTAACCTCATAATCTCTTTTTGCTTTTCTAATTCCCCTTTTTATTTCTCTCTTTAACTGAATATATCGATTTCTTAATTGCCCCTCTCCTCTTTTGATTTGCCTATATATGCCTCTCTTTTGACCAATCATATATTTTAATCTATTGTTCATCCATTTAGGATCATTTTTGTTTGATCTGATTTCCCTATTTGGAACATAATTTGACTGAGCAGCTAGAACTATGCCCTGGAAAGCATCATATCGGCAACCATCACCACCTACCTGACCCTTAGTCAGGTCATTCCAGTTCAGCTCACCTAAGTAATTTTTCAGTCCTATGAAATCAGCCAAGCGAAAGTCAGGGACGGAGACTTGATTGCCATTATTAGGGGAATTCCATGATATATTAAAACTGAGTGATTTGTGATCACTTTCCCCAAGCTCATCATTAACCTCAAGATTATTAATTAGTGTTTCCCTACTGGCAAGAACCAAGTCAAGGAGGTTATTTCCCCTAGTTGGCTCTGTCACAAACTGTTTTAAAAAACAATCCTGGATTGTATCATGAAAGTCACCTGACTCTAAATTTCCTGTCAAATTGCTCCAGTCAATCTGTCTATAGTTGAAATCTCCCATTAGCACAACATTTTCGTATGTAGATGCCTTACGAATTTCGTCCCATAGAAGTTTACTGCACTCCCTATCAAGATTTGGGGCCCTGTAAATCACACCCAAAATTAGTTTTTCTCGGCCCTCGAGAAACTGTAACCAAACAGATTCAGTGGCTGACGCTTCTAATTTAATATCTTGTCTAACACAACAATTTAAATTGTCTCTGACATACATCGCTACTCTACCACCTTTCCTGTTGACCCTGTCAGTGTGGAATAATTTATAGCCTTGTATGTGACATTCAGAGGGCATCTCTCTATCTTTCAGATTGAGCCAGGTCTCTGTTATAGCAATAATATCTATGTTTCCTGCACTTGCAATTAATCTTAGCTCATCTATCTTATTTCTTACACTCCTGCTATTAGTATAGTAAACCTTAAGGGAGCTAGTCCCTTGCTGCCCTCTGCTGTCCCCCTTTGTTTGTTGACCTGATCTATTGTCTTTATTTATAACTTCATGCTGAATGCCTTTTATACATTTACTGTTTCCAACCCTAGTGTTGCAACCTGCTTGTTTCCCACACACACCCATACCTCTATCTTCCATTAGTTTAAAATCATAGGCATTTCACCAATGGCCTTCTCAATCGAGTCTGCAAGTGCTACCACCCCTGCCCCAGAGAATATTCACTGACAGACATAAGAGGAATATTCACTGACAGACATAAGAGGAATATTCACTGACAGACATAAGAGGAATATTCACTGACAGACATAAGAGGAATATTCACTGACAGACATAAGAGGAATATTCACTGACAGACATAAGAGGAATATTCACTGACAGACATAAGAGGAATATTCACTGACAGACATAAGAGGAATATTCACTGACAGACATAAGAGGAATATTCACTAACAGACATAAGAGGAATATTCACTGACAGACATAAGAGGAATATTCACTAACAGACATAAGAGGAATATTCACTGACAGACATAAGAGGAATATTCACTGACAGACATAAGAGGGCCCACAACAACACACAATAACCAATGACTCGGCAGCAGCAACTACAAGCGTGAATATATGATTTAATACAACATAACATTACTATAATACAATACAACATAACATTAATATAATACAACAAAACATTAATATAATACAATGTAATATAAAATACATTATGAAACGAAATACTTGCAGCAGCGCCAGAGAATTGATCCGAGTTTTATTACGTCTGACACCCTCTTCGTGTTGCGTAAATACTTTAACGTGTGTGATTTATTACGCGAATACATCAAAGCATGAACACGTTTGCTTGAATGCATCAACGCGTTAATACACCACTGAACATCAATATGTGATTACATCAGTGCACGAATTCTTCGATGCACGCACACATCAACGCACGAATTCTTGAATGCAAGCATGCATCAATGCACGAATTCTTGAATGCAAGCATGCATCAATGCACGAATTCTTGAATGCAAGCATGCATCAATGCACGAATTCTTGAATGCAAGCATGCATCAATGCACGAATTCTTGAATGCAAGCATGCATCAATGCACGAATTCTTGAATGCACGCATGTATCAACGCACAAATTCTTCAGTTCACACACACATCAGCTCACGAATACATTAGTGCTTTAACATAACCCCACGAACAACACTGAATATCCATCTCTTGTCACGAATAACTTGTCTCGATTCTCACCCATACACGTGAATTTCGTGAACTTTTTTTTTTAACTAACTCCGCCTTCTGTTCCCCAAGCCCTTCCCTCCCTCCCTCCCTCCTCCTTCCCTTCCCTTCCCTTCCCTTCCCTTCCCTTCCCTTCCCTTCCCCCTAGAAAAAAAACCAACGTCCTTTAAACCTGTACAAAGAATAAGCTTCTTAAAGGTGGGGAAAAAAAGAATATTAACTTTGTCACGGACATTCCCGTACAGTGAACCGTGAGGGGAAAGTGACGGTGAGACAGACACACACTGCAACAAGCTTTTATTTATAAAAGCCTTACATGAAGCCACAAAAAAAGTGGGTTATGGTATTTTTTTTTTTTTACCGAGAAGACGTTTCGCTTTCACGGTATTTATTTACATTCTGTCGGCGGTATAAACCTCGGTAATAGATGCCGAAACATTGGTTTTTGAAAGACACGTGAGCGAATACTAGGATGTATTTATTAGGAAACGTTTCGGTCTTGTGACGTTGATCACGTTTTGGTCCCAGGACAGAAACGTTTTCTGATAATTATATCGATGTGTTTGCTCAATTGTCTTTCTAAACAACACACTGTGGATATACCCTTCTATTGTATTACCAATGTTCGAAACGTTGCCCCCAGAAGAGAGGGCAATGACAAGCAGAGAAACATTCGCACAACATCATTTCCCTCACGAAAAAATTGTCAGTATATTAAATATTCTTAGGCCTTGGTAAATGATGCTATGAACATTAACCAGCGATAGGCCTACCTGTTGAACACTAGGCCTCTTTCTGGAAAAGAAAATTTTTATTAAAAAAAAAAAATTGTCCGTTAAAAAAAATGATGAAATGGGATGATACCAAATTTTTGTTAATAATAAATATGATTCCCAATTTTCGGCCAATGGCGATAATTCTCCTATTTTTTTTTTATTTTTAAAATTATAATGACTAAGGTCAATATATAAGAAAACAACTTTAGATGTTAAATAACCTTAGTTATTAAATAACCTTAGATATTAAATAACCTTAGTTATTAAATAACCTTAGATATTAAATAACCTTAGACATTAAATAACCTTAGACATTAAATAACCTTAGATATTAAATAACCTTAGTTATTAAATAACCTTAGTTATTAAATAACCTTAGTTATTAAATAACCTTAGTTATTAAATAACCTTAGTTATTAAATAACCTTAGTTATTAAATAACCTTAGTTATTAAATAACCTTAGTTATTAAATAACCTTAGTTATTAAATAACCTTAGTTATTAAATAACCTTAGTTATTAAATAACCTTAGATATTAAATAACCTTAGATATTAAATAGCCTTAGATATTAAATAGCCTTAGATATTAAATAACCTTAGATATTAAATAACCTTAGATATTAAATAACCTTAGATATTAAATAACCTTAGATATTAAATAACCTTAGATATTAAATATTAAATAGCCTTAAATATTAAAAAAGTAAAAAAAAAAACACAGGAAGGTTAAATATTAAATAAATGATAATGTTATTATTCATTACTTGGCCTGTGTTAGTTACTGTTGTCAAAGGCACTTGTCGATAGTGTGTGTGTGTGTGTGTGTGTGTGTGTGTGTGTGAAAGAGTAACTTTCACAATTGTGAAATCGAGTCAATGTTGAAACTTTTAACACACATGTAATATTAATATTTTAAAAATTATCGGCTCTTTTTTAACCGATATCGAAAAAATGGCCGATACCGATACTTAGGTGTTTAAACTTCATTTCTGTAATTGAGTCGAGTAACTGGAAAATTTAAATTTCTCTGGACGATAATTTCTCGTCACAAATAATAGTATATACTACGTGATTTTGGTGAGATGCAGTAAATTCTTAACTATTTTTGTCTTTAATATGTAAATATTGTTAGGCATCTCACATTCAGGGACAACAACAATGTTATTATCACAACCACGAGAAAAATGATAGGATGGATAATGAGAACCTTCAAAACAAGGGATGCCAAGCCAACCATCTTCTTTAAATCACTTGTTTTCTCTATCCTGGAATTTTGCTGTGAACTTACAGCCTCTTTCACTGCAGGTGAAACTGCAGATCCAGAGAATACAGAGAACCTTCACTGCGCATAAAAGTTCAATCCAGCACCTTAACTACTAGGGACTTTTATAGTAACTTGACATGTACTCCTTGGAACGCAGGCGAGAGAGATACGTAATTTACACGTGGAAAATCCAAGAGGAAATGGTCCACAATCTGTACACGGGAATCACTCCCACTGAAAGCAATAGGCTCGGCAGACGATGCAATATACTCCAATGAAAAGCAGTGGCGCCATGAATATAGTGAGACACAACACAATAAGTGTAAGGGGCCCAAGACTATTAAACAACCTCCCATCATACATAAAGGGGGGAAGGGGTTACCAATAGACTCCTAGCTGTCCTCAGCGAAAAAAACTGAATACGTTTGAAGAACCAGTTCCTGGCCAGCCGGGCTGTGGTTCGTAGTACGTTTTACGGCGTGAGATCAGCAGTAACAGCCTGTTTGAGGGGGTTTTGATCCACCAGGTTGTCTGATCATGAACCGGGCCGCGGGGGCGTTGACCCACCTAAAAACTCTCCAGGTAGACACAAAATACTTTGAATATTTGCAGATATTTCCTCGTTATTTTTGGAACAGCCAAAAAGAACTTTCATATTACATCAAAAAATCAATATCCATCAGTTTTATGTCTTTATTTTGATCAAAATTACTCTCAAATTTTTATTGATTTAACTGATTTTTTTGGAAAAAAATGTGTTTTCATACTTTCCTGGGCAAGGAAAATTCAATTAATCCATTTTTTTATCACGAGTAATCATCTGGAACACTTTTCCTATGTCCAGTTTTCCTGTGCATCTGCACGAGTGTTGTCATAAAAAACAGCTTTCCATTATTTTTTTTCAGAGCTATCACCATGACACACACACACACACACACACACACACACACACACACACACACACACACACACACACACACACAGATATACACACACACACACACACACACACACACACACACACACACACACACACACACTGTATTCTCACCTATTTGTGGTTGCAGGTGTCGAGTCATAGCTCCTGGCCCCGCCTCTGCACTGATCGCTATTGGGTCCTCTCTGCCCCTGTTCCTTGAGCTTTATCATACCTCATCTTAAAACTATGTATGGTTCCTGCCTCCACTACGTCACTTGCCAGACTATTCCACTTCCTGACAACTCTATGACTAAAGAAATACTCTCTAACATCTCTTTGACTCATCTGAGACTTCAACTTCCAATTGTGACCCCTGGTTTCTGTGTCCCATCTCTGGAATATCCTGTCTCTGTCCACCTTGTCTATTCCTTGCAGTATTTTCTATGTCGTTATCATGGCTACCCTAACCCTTCTGTCCTTCAGTGTCGTCATGCCGATATCCCTAAACCTTTTTTTGTAGGGTATTCCCCTTGGCTCTTGATCAGGTGTGAGTTCCAAACTGGTGCTGCAAACTCCAGTATGGGCCTGACGTACACGGTGTACAGAGTCTTGAACGATTTCTTACTAAGGTAACGGAACGCTATTCTAAGGTTTGCCAGGCGCCAATATGCTGCAGTAGTTATCTGGTTTAACTGCACCTCAGGAGATGTGCTGGGTATTAAACTCACCCCCAAGATCATTTTCCATGAGTAATGTTTGCAGTCCTCGGCCACCTAGCCTGTACTCTGTCTGCGGTCTTCTTTGCCCTTCCCCGATCTTTGTGACTTTGCATTTGGAGGGGTTAAATTCAAGGAGCCAGATGCTGGACCAGGCTTGAAGCCTGTCCAGGTCTCTTTGTAGTCGTGCCTGATCCTCATCCGATTTAATTCTCCTCATTAACTTCACATCGTCTGCAAACAAGGACACTTCTGAGTTCCTTTCCGTCATGTCATTCACATATACCAAAAAAAGAACTGGTCCTAGGACTGACCCCTGTGGAATCCCGCTTGTCACAGGTGCCCACTGTGATACCTCATCACTTACCATGACTCGTTGTTGCCTCCCTGTCAGGTACTCCCTGATCCATTGCAGTGCCATACCTCTTATACGTGCCTGATCCTCTAGCTTTTGCACTAATCTCTCGTGAGGAACTGTCGAAGGCCTTCTTGCAGTCCAAGAAAATGCAATCTACCCACCCCTCCCTCTCTCATGTCTTACTTCCGTTACCTTGTGTGTGTGTGTGTGTGTGTGTGTGTGTGTGTGTGTGTGCTCACCTAGTTGTACTCACCTAGTTGAGGCTGCAGGGGTCGAGTCCAAGCTCCTGGCCCCGCCTCTTCACTGGTCGCTACTAGGTCACTCTCCCTGAACCATGAGCTTTATCGTACCTCTGCTGTGTGTGTCCTGTGTGTGTGTGTGTGTCCTGTGTGTGTGTGTGTGTGTGTGTGTGTGTGTGTGTGTGTGTGTGTGTGTGTGTGTGTGTGTGTGTGTGTGTGTGTGTGTGTTTGTGAGTACGTACGTAGTCACCTATTTACTCACCTATTTGTAGTGGCAGAGGTCAAGTCACAGCTGCTGGCCCCTCTTCTTCGCTAGTCCATTCTCTCCCTGCTCCAAGAACTTTATCATACCTCTTTTAAAGCCATGTATGGATCCTGCCTCCAGTGCATCATTCTCCAGACTGTTCAACTTCCTGACAATTCTGTGTGCGCGCGCGCGTTCTTAACGCTCGTATCAATTGTTTGCACTAGAGGCTTTTATCTCAACATGCCGGACATTGTTTATAAGAGCCATGGCAAAGTTTCATTTGTCAACAGAGTATGAAAAGTTAGAAAAATCTGCCGGAGGCAATTTTCACTCGGTCTCCGGCCTATCACTCAACATTTCCGTCAGCTGGGCCAGAAGCGTCCCTCCACGCGTGTAAACATCATTTTTTGGGGCTGGTTTAAAAACCACCATGGCTCCGGCGACAAATACACCGCAACACCTGAGCAACGCCGAGAAAATTTCATTTCAAACTATAACTCTCGAACCACATAAAAAAAATAAAGTTACGTGAAAAAGAGAAAGAGTAATATTTTTTAGCAACAGAAAGAAAAAAAAACACAAATTCTGCTCCTTTGAAACTCTCCACTTCTCCCTGAAATATTAGCCAGGCTGGAAATTGATCGGGGGATTAGTTCCCGTCTTGCAGGCTAAAGGGGGAAAGGATGTGGCACATTAAGCATGCATGATGTCTTCTGCCTGGCCGCCCACAGAAAGGAGAAAACTGATGTTATTTCCTCTGGCTATAACACTACGGTCAGAAATATGTCACTGTTCCCTCACGTTGTTAGAGCCTCAGTCGAGGCACTCTTGGGTAAGCCTTGGAGAGACTGACCAGTGAGGGGTAGAGAGGGGTGGTTAGGGGGTAATGGTAGGGTAGGGGTGGGGAGAAGAGGTGGGAGAGAGGCTTTTGGAAGGGGAAAGGGTGATTAAGGAAGTGTTGGAGGCGGGAGGGGAAGGGAGGAAAATGAATGGGATTAGACTACCAAGAACCTAAGAAAAGTATTGGATAAGATGTTCAACGAGGTGTTTATTGAGGTGTTCTATTGAAAGAATCTTGTGTCATAACTTGCACCAGGCTGTGATGGTTATGTTGGGGCTGCGGGACATGAACAACAACAGCCTGGTTGACCAGGCGAGTACCAGACAAGCCTGGACCATGGCCGGGCTCCGGGAGTAGAAAAACTCTCGAAACTCATCAGAGATAAAGGTACAGAACTTTCAACATTAACCAAAACATCAACATAATTCCTAAACATCAACAGCGACCGAAACATCAACAAGGACCGAACGGACCAAGGGTGGGGAACAGCTACCTTCAGTAAGGCGACAGCAAATAAAGACTCTCTCGTCTTCCAGTCCTCGTTTAGACAGCTTTCAAAGTTTCTAGATTCATTGCCCGCTAAGTTCTTCCGGAGAAAGAAATTAAAACGTCACGTGAATCACGAGTGAGAATCCATGAGACGGTCCCAGCATCAATACGAGAGACGGTGCCAGCGTCAGTACAAGAGACGGTCCCAACATCAATACGAGAGACGGTCCCATCATCAGTACGAGAGACGGTCCCAGCATCAATGCGAGAGACGGTCCCAGCGTCAATACGAGAGACGGGCCCAGCATCAATACGAGAGACGGTCCCAGCATCAATGCTAGAGATGGTACCAATATGAAAACCAGAGAAACAGCATCAATGCGAGAGACGATCCAGGCCATCAATAAGAGAAACGGTTCCAGCATCAATATGAGAGAAGGTCGGGACAACAGAGGCCAGAGTGGGGCCTGACCGACACAAGGGCCCCGTTTGGGCCCCGGGCAGGCACAGTCCTGATTGTACAAAGCTGTTGATGGGACTAACTCCCTCGCATTGCATGTTTGTGTGTAGAGATGTGAGTGATAGAGAAAGAGAGAGAGAGAGAGAGAGAGAGAGAGAGAGAGAGAGAGAGAGAGAGAGAGAGAGAGAGAGAGAGAGAGAGTGAGTTTCAACCTAGCTTGTACGTTTGTCACCCCTCACAGCCATCATCCTCAGCTCCTCAAAGCAGTTCCGCACGGAAAGGGCCGACAGGATTCCCATACTAATCCTTTCTTATCGAATAGTGGGTCCTGGATCCACTCCGATCAAATTATTCCCAGCAGTAATGTTGCTCATGTCAAAGTGGGGTGGAATAATGGGATCAAAGCAGACTAAGGAACACACGCGGGTGGGAAGAAGGGTAGATCAAGGAGGAGAAAGGGATAGAAATTCGTTCTTGCGTGTCAACTTCGATGCTTTGAGAGTCTTGAGAAGTAAAACAAGAACCAAATTATGAAGTCCGTGCTAATACAAGTTTAAAAGTTCTAGCCGGGGCCTTGATTGTCTGAGCGAAACGTGTTCTGGGTTTCTTCTCTGAATGCGTGTTATTTGTGAATTGTTCCAGCCACGCCAATGCGACTTTCACTCTTCTTCACCCAAACCTGATTACCCGCCATTCCCTGCATGACCAAAGCAAGTCATACAGGGAATGATTGGAGGAACTCAGAAGTTACCCTTGTGTCAACGTCCGAGGCTTGCAAGATGCCGAAGCTTCCCGTCGCTCCTGTAGACACATGGAAGACAACATCGTAGAATGACTACGTAATGATGCACCCTTCCTGATGTCTACCAGAGCTGCCTTCATCCAGGGCAGGCGGAGGAAGTATTGAACTGCTATTGTTATTAGTCTTGGGGAAGCGCTAAACCCATATGGGATTTAGGATGAAGGGATTATTGTTGATGAGTTCTCCCTAATGTTTACCAGGCCTGCCGTCATTATCAGCGGCACATTATTATTATTATTATTATTATTATTATTATTATTAACCCAAAAGGATTCTTTCAGGTATACAGAAGTAAGATCAGGGACAAGATAGGCCCACTCAAAAGTTCCTCGGGTCAGCTCACTGACAGTGATAAGGAAATGTGTAGAATTTTTAACACATACTTCCTCTCAGTTTTTACACAGGAGGATACCAGCGATATTCCAGTAATGACAAATTATATAGAACAGGACGATAATAAACTGTGCACTATTAGGGTCACAAGTGACATGGTCCTTAGGCAAATAGATAAATTAAAACCTAACAAATCCCCAGGCCCTGATGAACTGTATGCAAGGGTTCTAAAGGAATGTAAAGAGGAGCTTAGCACACCTTTGGCTAATCTTTTCAACATATCACTACAAACTGGCATGGTGCCAGATAAGTGGAAAATGGCAAATGTGATACCTATTTTCAAAACAGGTGACAGGTCCTTAGCTTCGAACTATAGACCAATAAGCCTAACCTCCATAGTGGGAAAATTTATGGAATCAATAATTGCCGAGGCAGTTCGTAGCCACCTTGAAAAGCATAAATTAATCAACGAATCTCAGCATGGTTTTACAAAGGGGCGTTCCTGCCTTACGAATTTATTAACTTTTTTCACTAAGGTATTTGAGGAGGTAGATCATGGTAATGAATATGATATTGTGTATATGGACTTCAGTAAGGCTTTTGACAGGGTCCCACATCAGAGACTATTGAGGAAAATTAAAGCACATGGAATAGGAGGAGAGATTTTTTCCTGGATAGAGGCATGGTTGACAAATAGGCAGCAGAGAGTTTGCATAAATGGGGAGAAATCAGAGTGGGGAAGCGTCACGAGCGGTGTTCCACAGGGGTCAGTGTTGGGCCCCCTGCTGTTCACAATCTACATAAACGACATAGATGAGGGCATAAAGAGCGACATCGGCAAGTTTGCCGATGACACCAAAATAGGCCGTCGAATTCATTCTGACGAGGACATTCGAGCACTCCAGGAAGATTTGAATAGACTGATGCAGTGGTCGGAGAAGTGGCAGATGCAGTTTAATATAGATAAATGCAAAGTTCTAAATGTTGGACAGGACAATAACCATGCCACATATAAACTAAATAATGTAGATCTTAATATTACGGATTGCGAAAAAGATTTAGGAGTTCTGGTTAGCAGTAATCTGAAACCAAGACAACAGTGCATAAGTGTTCGCAATAAAGCTAATAGAATCCTTGGCTTCATAACAAGAAGCATAAATAATAGGAGTCCTCAGGTTGTTCTTCAACTCTATACATCCTTGGTTAGGCCTCATTTAGATTATGCTGCACAGTTTTGGTCACCGTATTACAGAATGGATATAAATTCTCTGGAAAATGTACAAAGGAGGATGACAAAGTTGATCCCATGTATCAGAAACCTTCCCTATGAGGATAGACTAAGGGCCCTGAAACTGCACTCTCTAGAAAGACGTAGAATTAGGGGGGATATGATTGAGGTGTATAAATGGAAGACAGGAATAAATAAAGGGGATGTAAATAGTGTGCTGAAAATATCTAGCCTAGACAGGACTCGCAGCAATGGTTTTAAGTTGGAAAAATTCAGATTCAGGAAGGATATAGGAAAGTACTGGTTTGGTAATAGAGTTGTGGATGAGTGGAACAAACTCCCAAGTACCGTTATAGAGGCCAGAACGTTGTGTAGCTTTAAAAATAGGTTGGATAAATACATGAGTAGATGTGGGTGGGTGTGAGTTAGACCTGATAGCTTGTGCTAACAGGTCGGTTGCCGTGTTCCTCCCTTAAGTCAATGTGACCTGACCTGACTAGGTTGGGTGCATTGGCTTAAGCCGGTAGGAGACTTGGACCTGCCTCGCATGGGCCAGTAGGCCTTCTGCAGTGTTCCTTCGTTCTTATGTTCTTATGTACTACTACAAAACAACCACTGAAAAAATAGTGAAATTCCAAGCGATTTCGTGATTTCTCACATTATCATGGAACAGTTCCTTGATAATGTGAGAAATCACGAAAGAGCTTGGAATTTTACTATTTTTTTCACAGTGGTTGTTTTTACATACTGTGATATCACCTGTTTACTGTGATCTTATTGCATTATTATTATTATTATTAAATTAAAAAAGAACCGATAAACCTATGTGGGTAACAACGTCCCTATGGTAGGCGGTGCAAGTACTAACGCCACTGGAATCGATTCCATTTCCAAATATACTGTTGGTGTAACTTAGCAAGACACAGAGATGGTATTGTAAGCCTATCACCAGTACGTATGTACCTACGTACACGCGCATGTGTGTGTGTGTGTGTGTGTAAAAGCTACCAGGGGCTGGATAAAATAGCTTACGTAGACTAGCCTTAGCTTACAAACACTAGCCACAGTAACTGCCTGTAGAAGAGGGTCGTGGAAGGGATGGAAGGGAGGTCAGATGAAAGGAGGATGAGGAAGAGGGGAGATGGACGAAGGAACAGATGGAGGTGAGAGAAGGGTTGGAAAAAGGGGCGTGGAGATGGGACAGAAGAAATGAGGGGAGGATTATGAAAGACGGATGAGTGGAAAGGGTGGGAAAGAATGAAGGTAATGTGGGAAAAAAAGAATGAGGTAAGGAGGTGAAGTTGGCGATGATGGGAACGGAGAGGAGAAAGGGGAGGTTGATGAGGAAGAGAGGGGGCGGTGAATCGAGAGGGGAAGGGACGGTGATGAAGGTAGAAAAGCGACAGGAGATATTTTAAGGAGTGTATGTGTTACATGGTGGGGTGATGAGTGACGTACTGAGGGGAAGAGATGGGGAGAGTGAGGGGAGGAGAGGTTGGGAGGATATAGGAAAGATAGGTGGGGAGGATAATGGAAGGAGAGGTGGGGAGTGTAGGTAAGGAGAGCAGATAGTAAGGAAAAAAGGAGGTGAGGGAGAGAGGAAGAACGATGACAGTAGTGTTGTTGGTACACTGAATGACAGGATGAAGATACGACACACTCAAAGAAAATCCACCTTTTTTTTCTGTTTTGACGCCTCCGCCTCTTGAGGATGCTGAGCTACGGTTCCTGGTTCTTATGAGAGTGTTGATGTACAGCTCTGGGTTTTTCAAAAGTGTTGAGTTACAAACATTAAGTTTCTCTAAAGTGTTAATCTCAAGCTCATGGACCTCTTGAGAAGGTTCAGTTATAGTTGACGTAACTGACCTGCGGTTCCTCCGCCTCTTGCGGTTCTATAATGGTTATCTTTATTGGTTATCATTATTGGTTATCTTTATTGGTTATCTTTATTGGTTATCTTTATTGGTTATCTTTATTGGTTATCTTTATTGGTTATCTTTATTGGTTATCATTATTGGTTATCTTTATTGTAGAGGGTATTGAACTACAGCTGTCGAAACGTTTCCACAGCAATAATAAGGGACTGACTACCCCAAATACTATTTCACCAAGTTTGATGGACTGATTATATCATCTTCAATTCATTACTACACCTGCTGCCTCTGCATTTGACTGAAGAAGCCTACTATGAAGGCGAAACGTTTTAACACTAAAAATACCGAACTGTTGCACATATGTACAGATACTCAAGAGTTACAATCATCAAAGTGTCGGTTCTCTGAACCACTAATCCACTATATGATGGTTACACGGTGAAGACACCTGCAGAGTGCGGCTACACGGTCTCTATAACAGTTACACGGTGAAGACACCTGCAGAGTGCGGCTACACGGTCTCTATAACAGTTACACGGTGAAGACACCTGCAGAGTGCGGCTACACGGTCTCTATAACAGTTACACGGTGAAGACACCTGCAGAGTGCGGCTACACGGTCTCTATAACAGTTACACGGTGAAGACACCTGCAGAGTGCGGCTACACGGTCTCTATAACAGCTACACGGTGAAGACACCTGCAGAGTGCGGCTACACGGTCTCTATAACAGTTACACGGTGAAGACACCTGCAGAGTGCGGCTACACGGTCTCTATAACAGTTACACGGTGAAGACACCTGCAGAGTGCGGCTACACGGTCTCTATAACAGTTACACGGTGAAGACACCTGCAGAGTGCGGCTACACGGTCTCTATAACAGTTACACGGTGAAGACACCTGCAGAGTGCGGCTACACGGTCTCTATAACAGTTACACGGTGAAGACACCTGCAGAGTGCGGCTACACGGTCTCTATAACAGTTACACGGTGAAGACACCTGCAGAGTGCGGCTACACGGTCTCTATAACAGTTACACGGTGAAGACACCTGCAGAGTGCGGCTACACGGTCTCTATAACAGTTACACGGTGAAGACACCTGCAGAGTGCGGCTACACGGTCTCTATAACAGTTACACGGTGAAGACACCTGCAGAGTGCGGCTACACGGTCTCTATAACAGTTACACGGTGAAGACACCTGCAGAGTGCGGCTACACGGTCTCTATAACAGTTACACGGTGAAGACACCTGCAGAGTGCGGCTACACGGTCTCTATAACAGTTACACGGTGAAGACACCTGCAGAGTGCGGCTACACGGTCTCTATAACAGTTACACGGTGGGAACAGAAATTAACTAAGCTTCTGTATCATGCTATATAACGCAGGAGTAGTTTCATACCCGAGGTAATGAATTCAGGCTGAGCTGGCAGACTTGTGTAAGGAGATGGGAAGATCGTCAAACTTCACGCCAGCTTCAAAGGTTTCGTTCCAACTCAGATGGAGTTACTCCTAGGTAGGAGTAACTCCTACCTAGGAGTGCCTAAGGTACTGCCTTCTCTAGGGATTGCCTTTTCCTCATATAGATAGAGGCATTAATATCATTCATATATTTTGTGCAAAACTGGTCAGTTAGCAAGAACTCATTTAAAATTAAGTCCTTTCTAAAGTTTTCTTATACGTTTAAAGTTATATTTTTTCATTAATGTTAATGTAAAATTTAATAATTTTGTACCAAAAGAACCTTAGAAAACTTACCTAACCTTATTATAACAAGCGCAGTTTAATTTAACCTAATCCAACTAAATACATTTTACAATAATTTAATAATATACAAAGACAATGAAATATAATTTTTTTTTCGTTAGGTTCAGTATGATATTTGCGAAATTATTGCATTCACAAATTTTTGCTTGCCTTATTCGGCAAGAAGAGCGTTGCTATTTGAACTAAAATCGCAAGTTTTTTACCTATTCGGTACGACATATATATATATATATATATATATATATATACACACACACACAGGGGAATGTAAGAGAGTATAGTTATACCAACGCTTGCATATGGGTGGTGAATGTTGCAACAATTGCAACAAAGAGAAGGCTGGAGGCAGTGGGAATGTCGTGTCTGAAGGCAATGTGTGGTGTGAAAATAATGCAGAGGATTCGTAGTTTGGAAGTTAGGAGAAGGTGCTGGATTACCAGAACTATTATCCAGAGGGCTGAGGAAGGGTTGTTGAGGTGGTTTGGACATGTAGAGAGAATGGAGCGAAATAGAATGATTTCGAGATTGTATAAATCTGTAGTGGAGGGAAGGCTGGGTAAGGGTCAGCCTAGGAAAGGTTGGAGGGAGGGGATAAAGGAGGTTTTGTGTGCGATGGGCTTGGACTTCCACCAAGCATACGTGAGCGTGTTAGATAGGAGGAAATGGAGATAAATGGTTTTTAATACTTGACGTGCTGTTGGAGTGTGAGCAAAGTAACATTTATGAAGGGGTTCAGGGAAACCGGCAGGCCGGACTTGAGTCCTGGAGATGGGAAGTACAGTGCCTGCACTCTGAAGGAGGGGTGTTAATGTTGCACTTTTATAACTGTAGTGTAAAGCGCGCCTCTGGCAAGACAGTGATGGAGTGAATGATGGTGAAAGTTTTTCTTTTTCGAGTCACCCTGCCTTGGTTGGAAATTGTCGATGTGTTTATATATATATATATATATATATATATATATATATATATATATATATATATAGTGTGTGTGTGTGTGTGTGTGTGTGTGTGTGTGTGTGTGTGTGTTTACAGTGAGGGACGTGTCAACAACAGGAATAAAGTCAGTGTCTATTACATTCATAGTCATAATCTATATTAAGGTCAATAAAATATAAACATCATATGATATACATTTTCTAGGTCATATTTCAAACAATGATGTATAGTATTCATTTTTAGAACTTTAATATTTATTGGAAGGATATCAAAACCCAGGGTTCACACATTTTGTTTACATAAACCTGTCATAATACTAACAGCAGACACATAATATACAACATACTGTGAGTTGATGAGTATGACAAATGGGCAAGACTTGGGAATCTTTATGGCAGAAACGTTTCGCCTGCGCAACAGGCCTCTTCAGTGGAATACGAGCAAATATATCGTTTGAGGCAGTAAAAAAAAAATTAGTAGATTTGACGTTATCAGTCCATCCCCCTGACTCCTGATAGGTGGGGTTCAGTCCTTTTTATTGACTAAAGAATTCCGCAACGGAGATATCCAAGTATTGAACATGTATCTTACCGTCAACATATCGGTATTGTATACCATCATAATTTGACGAATATACTGTGAATGCTGTTACTGGGAAACGCAGATATATATTCCCCGAGAGGTCTATTTTTCTCGGACTATATACATATACAGTACTTTAATCTTTGTTTTAGGGATTACATAATCCCTGACTGGCGATATCCAAGTTTTAAGCAGGTTTATTGACCATCGTGTATTCGATAGTCTTTAAACCTAATAAACCAGCCAGTCATGCCGATTGGGAGAGAAGGAGCGAGTGAGAAACAAAAGGAGAAGAAAAAAGAAAAGAACAAGGGAGAAAGGATAGTGAAAAAGAGGAGGTAGGGAAAAGGAGAGAGACAGAGAGGCGTGAAGGAGACGTAAGGGAAAGGAAATGAGAAGAAGCAAGGAAGAGGAGAAAGGAAGGGATGGAGGTGTTAGAATTTCGTTAGTCTTCACCCTCAACAATGTTAAATACACTTAAATGTATAGAGGAAACAGTACGTGGAAAAGCTGGCTGGGCAGGTGGGCGGCTGCCCCAGCAACCTGCTGGTTAGGTAAGATTCGTCAGGAGATAAAGCAAATGCCTCCTCTCGTGAGGTCTTACGATAACCAGCTGTTGGAGGTTTTGGTCGTATGACCGAGGCCTTTCACTGGCTTATCGGTCCATTCCTTTAAAAATTAAAGAGAATATCACTTGTTGGTGTGTGGTGGAAGTATGTGTGAGAAAGAACCATTTAAAAGCTAGAACAAGGTGTGAGCCTGCTAGAACAAGGTGGGAGCCTGCTAGAACAAGGTGAGAGCATGCTAGAACAAGGTGGGAGCTTGCTAGAACAAGGTGAGAGCCTGCTAGAACAAGGTGGGAGCCTGCTAGAACAAGGCGAGAGCATGCTAGAACAAGGTGGGAGCCTGCTAGAACAAGGTGAGAGCTTACTAGAACAAGGTGGGAGCCTGCTAGAACAAGGCGAGAGCTTACTAGAACAAGGTGGGAGCCTGCTAGAACAAGGTGAGAGCTTACTAGAACAAGGTGGGAGCCTGCTAGAACAAGGTGGGAGCCTGCTAGAACAAGGTGAGAGCTTACTAGAACAAGGTGGGAGCCTGCTAGAACAAGGTGAGAGCTTACTAGAACAAGGTGGGAGCCTGCTAGAACAAGGTGAGAGCTTACTAGAACAAGGTGGGAGCCTGCTAGAACAAGGCGAGAGCATGCTAGAACAAGGTGGGAGCCTGCTAGAACAAGGTGAGAGCTTACTAGAACAAGGCGGGAGCCTGCTAGAACAAGGTGAGAGCATGCTAGAACAAGGTGGGAGCCTGCTAGAACAAGGTGAGAGCTTGCTAGAACAAGGTGAGAGCTTGCTAGAACAAGGTGAGAGCTTACTAGAACAAGGTGGGAGTTTGTTAGAACAAAGTGCCAGCATGCTAGAACAAGGTGTCAGCCCGCTAGTAAAAGGTGCCAGCTTGCTAGAACAAGGTATCAGCCCTCTAGAACAAGGTGGGAGCCTGCTAGAACAAGGTAGGAGCCTGCTAGAACAAGGTGGGAGTTTGCTAGAACAAGGTAGGAGCCTGCTAGAACAAGGTAGGAGCCTGCTAGAATAAAGTAGGAGCCTGCTAGAACAAGGTGGGAGCTTGCTAGAACAAGGTAGGAGCCTGCTAGAACAAGGTGGGAGCTTGCTAAAACAAGGTAGGAGCTTGCTAGAACAAGGTGGGAGCTTGCTAGAACAAGGTAGGAGCTTGCTAGAACAAGGTAGGAGCTTGCTAGAACAAGGTGGGAGCTTGCTAGAACAAGGTAGGAGCTTGCTAGAACAATGTAGGAGCTTGCTAGAACAAGGTGGGAGCTTGCTAGAACAAGGTAGGAGCTTGCTTGAACAAGGTAGGAGCTTGCTAGAACAAGGTAGGAGCCTGCTTGAACAAGGTAGGAGCCTGCTAGAACAAGGTGGGAGCCTGCTAGAACAAGGTGGGAGCCTGCTAGAACCAGGTGGGAGCCTGCTAGAACCAGATGGGAGCCTGTTAGAGCAAGGTGGGAGCTTGCTAGAACAAGGTGGGAGCTTGCTAGAACAACGTGAGAGTTTGCTAGAACACGGTAGGAGCCTGCTAGAACAAGGTAGGAGCCTGCCAGAACAAGGTAGGAGCCTGCTAGAACAAGGTAGGAGCCTGCTAGAACAAGGTAGGAGCCTGCTAAAACAAGGTAGGAGCCTGCTAGAACAAGGTAGGAGCCTGCTAGAACAAGGTAGGAGCCTGCTAGAACAAGGTGGGAGCCTGCTAGAACAAGGTGGGAGCTTGCTAGAACAAGGTGGGAGCTTGCTAGAACAAGGTAGGAGCCTGCTAGAACAAGGTAGGAGCCTGCTAGAGCAAGGCGGGAGCCTGCTAGAACAAGGTGGGAGCTTGCTAGAACAAGGTGGGAGCTTGCTAGAACAAGGTGGGAGCTTGCCAGAACAAGGTAGGAGCCTGCTAGAACAAGGTAGAAGCCTGCTAGAACAAGGTGGGAGCTTGCTAGAACAAGGTGGGAGCTTGCTAGAACAAGGTGGGAGCTTGCCAGAACAAGGTAGGAGCCTGCTAGAACAAGGTAGAAGCCTGCTAGAACAAGGTGGGAGCCTGTTAGAACAAGGTGGGAGCAGCAGCTGAGCACGTCTTTTTAGAGAGTTTTGTGCGTGAAGCTGTAGGTCTATAGTGCCAGGTGTGTCTATAGTGTCAGGTTGTTTGCCTATAGTGCCAGGGTATATCTATAGTGCCAGGGTGTGTCTATGATGCCAAGGTGTGTCTATGCTGTGTGTATGTGCGTGTATGTGTGTGTAGTGCTCGGGTGTGCCTATAGTGCCAGGTTGTGTGCCTGCAGTGCCAGGGTGTGTGTGTGTTGTGGCGCCAGGTAACCTATAGTAACGCCTCTTATTATTGAGTCGTAACTTGTGAAAATGCATTATTAATGGCTTTCCTCTCTTCCTCTTATGTCGGACGTTACTGCCTTACTGTTACATTCTTACGTGGAGTGTTACTGCGTTATTGTTACACATCCTTATGTGAGAAGTTACTATTACACACCCTTACGTGGGATGTTACTGTTACATTCTTATGTGTTATTGCGTTACTGTTATACATCCTTATGTGGGACGTTATTGCGTTACTGTTACACTGCTATGTGAGGTGTTACTCTGTTGTTACAAACCGCCTGAATGGGATCTCTTTCCAGTGTTATTATTGGTTGTGTCATAAGCAATAGACGCACACAGGCAAACTATAGCGCAGCTACACATAAACACACACACACACACACACACACACACACACACACACACACACACACACACACACACACACACACACACACCACAAAATACCGAGAGGAATTGACAAGATGGATAGGGACAGAATGTTACAGAGATGGGACACAGCAACAAGGGGTCACAGCTGGAAGTTAGAACCTCAGATGGGTCACAGGGATGTTAGGCAGTACTTCTTCAGTCATAAAGTTGTCAGGAAGTGGAACAATCTGGAGAGTGATGTAGTTGAGGCAGGATCAATACATAGCTTTAAGAAGAGATACAATACAGCTCGTGGGTCAGCGAGAGAGTGGACCTCCTGCAACCACAAATAGGTAAGAGCACATATTGTTAGAATCACTACTCGGTTGGTAGCGCACTCAGTTCACACAGTGAGGTCAGTGGTTCGATCCCCTTTACGGATGGAAACATTGGGCATCTTTCCTTAAACACCTGCTGTCCCTCTTCACCTAGCATTAAGTAGGTACCTGGATGTTAGCCGACTGGTTTGGGTCACATCCTGGGGACAAAATTAGACTAAGTTGCCCAAAATACTCTTCATAACCATAGACTTTTTATATAGTATGTCACTGATGTCAGCTATGGTCTGTATAGGTTGTATTATGTATCTGTAGAAATAATTATTGTTATTATTACTGCGTGAATGACACAGGCGATTGAGTCCCATGAATGTGTCTGTTTCCTGATAAACTCCAGAGATATTTCAGTAGGCTGTAGTTGTGGTGAAGCAAGTGGCTTCTCGAGTTCAACCGAAACAAATTTAAGTCATACGTTTTGGAGGAAAGATCAGACGAGACATTGAGAGTAGCATGGGAAGAGAGAAGCTGCAAATATAAGAGTGGAAAGGACCTGGGGGTGAATATAACACCTAAGATATCGCCAGAAATATACATAAACCGTATAGGGTGAACGGCGAGATTAGTGAATCTGAGAATAACCTTCAGGAACTTGAATACACGATCTTTCAGTACCTTATATAGAACATAGGCAAGGAAAATCTTTGAAATTTGACCTCTGTGTGGAGCCCATACCTGGTCAAAGGGTCCTCAAGCTTTGAACACGGCTAGCACCAGAAATGAGGAGAATACACTAAGAGGAGAGGTTGAAGAAGCAGAAGCTAATAACTTTGGCGGAGAGAAAAACAAGAGGAGATATGATTAATATACACAAAATTTTATGAGGAATTTATAGGACAGGCAGGAACAGCCTGTTTGAATTATGAGAACCAGGATCAAAAGGACACAGGTGGAAGCTGAAGATTGAGATGAACCATAGGGATGTCAGGATGTATGTCTCTAGTGTTAGGCTGGTTGAAAAGTGGAATGACTTGGATGAGGCAGTAGTAGAGGTAAACTGAATAAACAGCATCAAAACATAAGCCTGAGAGACCAGAAATTAGTGATGACGACTGAAGTATGTAGGGCCAAGAGCTGAGTCTTGACTCCCGCAAACATAACTCGGTGAGTACATTTATATATATATATATATATATATATATATATATATATATATATATATATATATATATATATATATATATATATATATATATATATATATATATATATTAAGAAAAAGAGGATAAATAAGTATACAAGATATGATGTAGGGCGAAATGACAGTAGTTTGTTGGATTATGTATTGGTAGATAAAAGACTGTTGAGTAGACTTCAGGATGTACATGTTTATAGAGGGGCCACAGATATATCAGATCACTTTCTAGTTGTAGCTACACTGAGAGTAAAAGGTAGATGGGATACAAGGAGAATAGAAGCATCAGGGAAGAGAGAGGTGAAGGTTTATAAACTAAAAGAGGAGGCAGTTAGGGAAAGATATAAACAGCTATTGGAGGATAGATGGGCTAATGAGAGCATAGGCAATGGGGTCGAAGAGGTATGGGGTAGGTTTAAAAATGTAGTGTTAGAGTGTTCAGCAGAAGTTTGTGGTTACAGGAAAGTGGGTGCAGGAGGGAAGAAGAGCGATTGGTGGAATGATGATGTAAAGAGAGTAGTAAGGGAGAAAAAGTTAGCATATGAGAAGTTTTTACAAAGTAGAAGTGATGCAAAGAGGGAAGAGTATATGGAGAAAAAGAGAGAGGTTAAGAGAGTGGTGAAGCAATGTAGAAAGAGAGCAAATGAGAGAGTGAGTGAGATGTTATCAACAAATTTTGTTGAAAATAAGAAAAAGTTTTGGAGTGAGATTAACAAGTTAAGGAAGCCTAGAGAACAAATGGATTTGTCAGTTAAAAATAGGAGAGGAGAGTTATTAAATGGAGAGTTAGAGGTATTGGGAAGATGGAGGGAATATTTTGAGGAATTGTTAAATGTTGATGAAGATAGGGAAGCTGTGATTTCGTGTATAGGGCAAGGAGGAATAACATCTTGTAGGAGTGAGGAAGAGCCAGTTGTGAGTGTGGGGGAAGTTCGTGAGGCAGTAGGTAAAATGAAAGGGGGTAAGGCAGCCGGGATTGATGGGATAAAGATAAAAATGTTAAAAGCAGGTGGGGATATAGTTTTGGAGTGGTTGGTGCAATTATTTAATAAATGTATGGAAGAGGGTAAGGTACCTAGGGATTGGCAGAGAACATGCATAGTTCCTTTGTATAAAGGCAAAGGGGACAAAAGAGCGTGCAAAAATTATAGGGGGATAAGTCTGTTGAGTATATCTGGTAAAGAGTATGGTAGAGTTATTATTGAAAGAATTAAAAGTAAGACTGAGAATAGGATAGCAGATGAACAAGGAGGCTTTAGGAAAGGTAGGGGGTGTGTGGACCAGGTGTTTACAGTGAAACATAACAGAACAGTATTTAGATAAGGCTAAAGAGGTCTTTGTGGCATTTATGGATTTGGAAAAGGCGTATGACAGGGTGGATAGGGGGGCAATGTGGCAGATGTTGCAGGTGTATGGTGTAGGAGGTAGGTTACTGAAAGCAGTGAAGAGTTTTTACGAGGATAGTGAGGCTCAAGTTAGAGTACATAGGAAAGAGGGAAATTATTTCCCAGTAAAAGTAGGCCTTAGACAAGGATGTGTGATGTCACCGTGGTTGTTTAATATATTTATAGATGGGATTGTAAGAGAAGTAAATGCGAGGGTCTTGACAAGAGGCGTGGAGTTAAAAGATAAAGAATCACACATAAAGTGGGAGTTGTCACAGTTGCTCTTTGCTGATGACACTGTGCTCTTGGGAGATTCTGAAGAGAAGTTGCAGAGATTGGTGGATGAATTTGGTAGGGTGTGCAAAAGAAGAAAATTAAAAGTGAATACAGGAAAGAGTAAGGTTATGAGGATAACAAAAATATTAGGTGATGAAAGATTGGATATCAGATTGGAGGGAGAGAGTATGGAGGAGGTGAATGTATTCAGATATTTGGGAGTGGACGTGTCAGCGGATGGGTCTATGAAGGATGAGGTGAATCATAGAATTGATGAGGGGAAAAGGGTGAGTGGTGCACTTAGGAGTCTTTGGAGACAAAGAACTTTGTCCTTGGAGGCAAAGAGGGGAATGTATGAGAGTATAGTTTTACCAACACTCTTATATGGGTGTGAAGCATGGGTGATGAATGTTGCAGCGAGGAGAAGGCTGGAGGCAGTGGAGATGTCATGTCTGAGGGCAATGTGTGGTGTGAATATAATGCAGAGAATTCGTAGTTTGGAAGTTAGGAGGTGTGGGATTACCAAAACTGTTGTCTAGAGGGCTGAGGAAGGGTTGAGGTGGTTCGGACATGTAGAGAGAATGGAGCGAAACAGAATGACTTCAAGAGTGTATCAGTCTGTAGTGGAAGGAAGGCGGGGTAGGGGTCGGCCTAGGAAAGGTTGGAGGGAGGGGGTAAAGGAGGTTTTGTGTGCGAGGGCTTGGACTTCCAGCAGGCATGCGTGAGCGTGTTTGATAGGAGTGAATGGAGACGAATGGTTTTTAATACTTGACGTGCTGTTGGAGTGTGAGCAAAGTAACATTTATGAAGGGGTTCAGGGAAACCGGCAGGCCGGACTTGAGTCCTGGAGATGGGAAGTACAGTGCCTGCACTCTGAAGGAGGGGTGTTAATGTTGCAGTTTAAAAACTGTAGTGTAAAGCACCCTTCTGGCAAGACAGTGATGGAGTGAATGATGGTGAAAGTTTTTCTTTTTCGGGCCACCCTGCCTTGGTGGATAATAAAAAAAGTGTATATATAATAATATATATATATATATATATATATATATATATATATATATATATATATATATATATATATATATATATATATATATAATATAATATACATATAAAGAAAAAATAATATTATCATTGTAAGTTGAAGCTTGTTGGCGGTCTTCAACATTCTCCTCTTTCGACCTTAATAAAAATAAAGGTAAACGAGGTTTTAATAGGAGTGAACTAGTTGACAGTTTGATGGTGCCTAGCATCATCACGAGAGCCAGGAGGTGATCACTCAAAGGCGAGGGAAAGTGGGAGGGAAGGTGGGTGGGAGGGAAGGTGGGTGGGAGGGATGGTGGGTGGGAGGGAAGGTGGGTGGGAGGGAAGGTGGGTGGGAGGGATGGTGGGTGGGAGAGAAATTGGAAAGGATGCGAAAGGCTAGGAGAAAAGTACGGCTGGAGGAAGAGAAAGTGAAAGGTAAGAAGGAGAGAGATGAGAAAGGGGATGTTTTGAGGGGAGGGGTGAACTCCTTCCTAATGGAGTGAGAGGAAGATGAAAGAGAGGAGAGAGAGAGAGAGAGAGAGAGAGAGAGAGAGAGAGAGAGAGAGAAAGAGAGAGAGAGAGAGAGAAGGGAAATGAGTGGGAGGTAGGAACCCTGGGAGGGTAGGAAAAAATGTTAGAGGGAGGGAGGAAAGATAAGGGAGGAGAAGGAAGGGCAGTGAAGAGAAGAGGTATGACAAAAATAAAAAAGAGTACGGAAGTAAAGATGAAGAACAGAAGAAAAAAGGAAGAGGTAAGGGAAGCAGTGGAAGAAAGCAGGAAAGAGAGAGAAGGAAGAGAGGGAGGAGAGTGGGAGATGTTATACAGAATGGGTAATATGAAAGTAGAGATAAGGAAAAGAAGTGACACCTGAGGTGGGGCGTGGTTTGAGGAAGAAGAAAAAATAGAAAAACGAATGAGGGGATTAAAGACAGAAAATAGAACCAGGAAATATAATATACTTGAGTAAGAGGAGCTATGATCACCATGTACAAAATACTCAGAGGTATCATCTGGGTGGACAGGACCAAAGATAAATAGTGAATACTGAATATCCTTTCGAAGTTAAATATTAATGTGGAATGAATAAGTCATGCAGTGGTGGCTAACTCCACATATGGAGGGCGAAACGTCTACAATATACCTAGATGTTGCACATGTATAATTCTTCTTGTCGGTACTGTATACCATACATGTACAGTTGCGGAAAAAAATTTATATACTCTCTCTGCTGGGCAGAAGTGACGTCTGGCAACTTAGACATAGTAAATAGAGGAGTAAAGATTATTTTTATGAATGAATTAACGCAGAAGTAACCACAATGGTAATTGGTTGACGAAATTAATTGCCGGTACTTTCTGTGTATCAACATAAAAGATGTATTACTATTATTACTATTAATATTACTACTATTACTACTACTATGACTGTTACTACTAATAATAATAATTCTATTTTTATTACTAAAGCTACTACTGCTATTATTATTACTACTATTACTACTTTACTCCTACTACATCTCTTACTCATACTACTACTTCTACTACTAGTACTACCATTACTTCTACTATTACTGCTACTATTACTACTTCTACTACTATTACTGCTACTATTACTACTTCTACTACTACTATTACTGCTACTATTACTACTTCTACTACAACTATTACTGGTACTATTACTACTTCTACTACTACTGTTACTGCTACTATTACTACTTCTACTACTACTATTACTGCTACTATTACTACTTCTACCACTACTGTTACTGCTACTATTACTACTTCTACTACTACTATTACTGCTATTACTACTTCTACTACTACTGTTACTGCTACTATTACTACTTCTACTACTACTGTTACTGCTACTATTACTACTTCTACTACTACTGTTACTGCTACTATTACTACTTCTACTACTACTATTACTGCTACTATTACTACTTCTACTACTACTGTTACTGCTACTATTACTACTTCTACTACTACTATTACTGCTACTATTACTACTTCTACTACTACTGTTACTGCTACTATTACTACTTCTACTACTATTACTGCTACTATTACTACTTCTACTACTACTATTACTGCTACTATTACTACTACTACTATAGTTCTTCTGGAGATTTGAACTAAATTCTTTACAATGACAGGTCACCGTCTTTGTAACTCTTTAATGGAAGTATGTGTGGCGGGGTTGGATTATTATAATGGGGAAGCGCTAAACCCGTAGGATTATACAGCGCCTGTAGGGGGGGGGTGTGAATGGAAGGTATACAGGCTTAATTCAGGGAATTGAATCACAGATCTAATTCCCTAGATCAAGAGCCCCTCACGAGCATCAAGGAACCTCCCTTGAGGGGTGGCGGGGTTGGAGATGATGGCAATATAAGTGTTGCCGCCCCGGTGGTCAACACGATGGACTGTCATTTCACAAACCTCAATTCAAATCATCGAAATCCTATGTACTGTTACTAGCGTTATGTTTACATTGTTCCTGGATGATATATGGGGACGAGAGCTTGATTCTGTCCAGGATTGCACCGCTGTAAGATGCTTACTGTTAAAATAGCAGTTGGGTGACTGCCCGAGTATACTGGTACAAATATTTCAGATAGAAACTAATATACTATGAACATTAATATGCCTATATTATTTGCCCAAAATATGCAATAGTCATTGTTTTTGGCCTATCACGATTCAAATAAAAAAATTGTACTTACGTCTGAACACTTTTCCATAAAAATAGGCCTAAAATCAACTAAACTCCAGCGTATAATTTTAAGTTCTTTGTCAGAAAGTCATTTAAGACGTGGTGATATACTGATAATTAATGACGAGTGAGATGAATGGCGGTAGAGGATTACTTTTCCCCTCATGTAAGGGAATTGTTGGTGAAGTGGATTTCCCCTCACTCAAGAGAATTGTTGGTGAAGTGGATTTCCCCTCACTCAAGAAAATTGTTGGGGAAGTGGATTTCCCCTCACTCAAGAAAATTGTTGGGGAAGTGGATTTCCCCTCACTCAAGAAAATTGTTGGGGAAGTGGATTTCCCCTCATGCAAGGGACTTGTGGGGAAGCGAATTCCCACGTAATCTGTGGGCGTCTTATTAAGGGTCACCTTCCTTAAACGAGAAGGCGCCCCTCAAGGGAGGGTCCTTGATGCTGGTATGGGGGAAGGTCTTGATCTAGGGAAATGGATCTGTGTTCCGATTCTCTGACCCGAACCTGAATACCTTCCATTCCCTCCTCAGGCAGTGTATAAACCCTACGGGTTTAGCGCTCCCTCATGATAATAATAATAATAATAATAATAATAATAATAATAATAATAATAATAGAGAAGGGTATAAAAGTCACTATTCTAACTTCCTGAAAACAGTGGGTCACCTATTTAAATTTGATTTATGAGTTATGTCACCCTGCAGCCGTGGCGTAACTCACAGATCACGGCTGCAGAGGTGACATAAATACAACCTAAATAGCCAACGTTGTTAACACGAAGCTAGAATCCTGGCTTTTTAACTCTTCTGGTTGCCGGAAAGCCACCCTAATGACGCTCAGAAATAAGGTGGGAATCCGCATGGCCAACAGTGTCAAGACAGGCGCATCCCACACTTTCCTTGTTAGGTAAAACGAACACATACGCAACTAAGGTAATATTATTTGACAACGTTTCGCCCTCCAGACCTTTGTCAAGTTGTTACAAACAACACTGGAACACCGAGGATACATCCAGGTAACAATGTCAGATGTAAAAAGCATAAACACTACAAACCACGGAACGGGTGGGGTTTAAACCCCATGGAGAATGAGTCGAGAAAATAACAAACTAAACAAAATGTAGAGAGACTGTCTGACGGCAGAGTCAGCCAGGCTGACGGCAGAGTCAACCAGGCTGACGGCAGAGTCAGCCAGGCTGACGGCAGAGTCAACCAGGCTGACAGCAGAGTCAGCCAGGCTGACGGCAGAGTCAGCCAGGCTGACGGCAGAGTCAACCAGGCTGACAGCAGAGTCAGCCACGCTGACCCCATAGTTATATTAGTCCATATACCCATGTTGTACTATATATAAAGGTGTAATGTGACCTTCAGATGAAATTGTAGTGTGACCTTCAGATGAAGGTGTAGTGTGACCTTCAGATGAAATTGTAGTGTGACCTTCAGATATAGTGTGACCTTCAGATGAAGATGTAGCGTGACCTTCAGATGGTGTAGTGTGACCTTCAGATGGTGTAGTGTGACCTTCAGATGAAGGTGTAGTGTGACCTTCAGATGGTGTAGTGTGACCTTCAGATGTAGTGTGACCTTCAGATGTAGTGTGACCTTCAGATGAAGGTGTAGTGTGACCTTAAGATGAAGGTGTAGTGTGACCTTCAGATGGTGTAGTGTGACCTTCAAATGGTGTACTGTGACCTTCAAATGGTGTACTGTGACCTTCAGATGAAGGTGTAGTGTGACCTTCAGATGGTGTAGTGTGACCTTCAGATGAATGTGTAGTGTGACCTTCAGATGGTGTAGTGTGACCTTCAGATGGTGTAGTGTGACCAGATGAAGGTGTAGTGTGACCTTCAGATGAAGTGTGACCTTCAGATGGAGGTGTAGTGTGATCTTCAGATGAAGGTGTAGTGTGACCTTCAGATGAAGGTGTAGTGTGACCTTCAGATGGTGTAGTGTGACCTTCAGATGTAGTGTGACCTTCATATGAAGGTGTAGTGTGACCTTAAGATGAAGGTGTAGTGTGACCTTCAGATGGTGTAGTGTGACTTTCAAATGGTGTACTGTGACCTTCAAATGGTGTACTGTGACCTTCAGATGGTGTAGTGTGACCTTCAGATGAAGGTGTAGTGTGACCTTCAGATGAAGGTGAAGTGTGACCTTCAGATGAAGGTGTAGTGTGGGCTTCAGATGAAGGTGTAGTGTGGCCTTCAGATAGTGTAGTGTGACCTTCAGATGTAGTGTGACCTTCAGATGAAGGTGTAGTGTGGCCTTCAGATGAAGGTGTAGTGTGACCTTCAGATGAAGGTGTAGTGTGACCTTCAGATGAAGGTGTAGTGTGACCTTCAGATGTAGTGTGACCTTCAGATGTAGTGTGACCTTCAGATGAAGGTGTAGTGTGACCTTCAGATGAAGTGTGACCTTCAGATGGAGGTGTAGTGTGATCTTCAGATGGTGTAGTGTGACCTTCAGATGAAGGTGTAGTGTGACCTTCAAAATGAAGGTGTAGTGTGACCTTCAAAATGAAGGTGTAGTGTGACCTTCAAAATGAAGGTGCACAGGAGAGCGACCCTCACTATCAAGTATTCTCTTTTAACCAGATATATAATTTTTTTAATTTTAAAATGATTTGTAATAAAAATTAATTGAATAATCTACATTATTTAGTTCTGCAATAAAAATGTATTGCTAATGTCCGAAAGAGAGAGAAGCCATTTTCACCAGAGTGCTGGAGAGAAGAGTGCTGGAGAGAAGAGTGCTGGAGAGAAGAGTGCTGGAGAGAAGAGTGCTGGAGAGAAGAGTGCTGGAGAGAAGAGTGCTGGAGAGAAGAGTGCTGGAGAGAAGAGTGCTGGAGAGAAGAGTGCTGGAGAGAAGAGTGGGAGTAGGCAATGAATTAGACACCGTGGTATGGTTTGTTTGCAATCGTGTCATTACGATTTCGTGAGTCATTTAGCATGCGAGTTGGCAGAGAGAACGAGCTGTGAAGAGAGGCCACTGTGACCTTTCTTGATTTCTCAGTTTTTCTTGTAATTAGTCGAACGCTGGTGGGAAAAGTATGCACATGTTTATCTGTCCCCGTGTGTATGACAGCCACTAGGAAGAAAAGTAAATTACCTAAATGCATAATTATTATTTGCAACCACTGTCAGCCTCATAGTTACCAGACCCTGGCTAGTGAATTATTATTTGCAACCACTGTCGGCCTCATAGTTACCAGACCCTGGCTAGTGAATTATTATTTGCAACGACTGACAGCCTCATAGTTACCAGACCCTGGCTAGTGAATTATTATTTGCAACCACTGTCAGCCTCATAGTTACCAGACCCTGGCTAGTGAATTATTATTTGCAACGACTGACAGCCTCATAGTTACCAGACCCTGGCTAGTGAATTATTATTTGCAACCACTGTCAGCCTCATAGTTACCAGACCCTGGCTAGTGAATTATTATTTGCAACCACTGTCAGCCTCATAGTTACCAGACCCTGGCTAGTGAATTATTATTTGCAACCACTGTCAGCCTCATAGTTACCAGACACTGTCTGGTGGAGGCAGAGTCTTGTAACCTTGAAATATCTTTTGAAAATAGAAGTTATTAATAACTGGAAGATAGTTAGGTTCAGGTACTATGATCTGCACGAAGGTTTGTCAGGCCGTTGTCCACCTACATATTACACCCTAAACACTGCGATTACAGCAGAAATTATTAGTATTTCACAACATTCATGGTCCTAACATTCATACATCGCAATACATCACAACATAATGTAGTATCCGAGACATCAACAAAGAGACGTACCCGCCAGGCTGCTGGAGCCACCAACAAAATTATTTTTGTCAGGTGATAGTCTTTCTGACGTGATGGTTTTTATTTTGATGAATGAGAGACTTGTGCAACATTTTGGAATCTTTATGACGGAGGAAACGTTTCGCCAGCCAAATACAAGGAAGAAAGCAAAGGTGTGTGAGAGGTTGTATAATATATATGAAAATACACAGAAAATACACAGAAGTGAACGAGAACATGTAGATCTTTGCGTGGCTTACAAATAAAAACTGAGGAATAACAGAGCAAAAGAAATTCTATTCATATTTGTTACAGTTTTCAGTGAGGTAGAGAAAAAGATTAGCACCAGGACACTCGTCTGTACACACACACACACACACACACCAACTGACAAACACACTTATACAGCCAGAAATCTAGAAATAGCGTTTATTTAATATAGATTCATAGCTTAACGTAAATAGAGTTCAATGTTTTCATTGACTAGCCTCTCCCTGGTGGGCGAATTATGCGAGAACTTGCTCTCGTCTAGCTGACCTACGGTCGCGGTTGTCTTGGTGAGTGTAATTACCGGACACAGTTTTCTGTGTGTCCTCTCCGGACAAGGCCAAGTTTCTATCCAACAAGGTCACTGGGGGTGGCAACAACCGCTGACTCTGGGGAAGGGAAGACATCCGGGAGCGAACGGATGGATTCCTGGATACATGAACCTGGGAAAGGCGAGGCGTTGAGGCTGACCTTGGGGAAGTGATGAAGGGGAAACATCCGGGAGCGAACGGATGGATTCTTAGACTCATGAACCTGGGGAAGGCGTGAATACTTGCTATTGAGGTTGACCATGGGGAAGTGGAGAAGGGAGAAAATCTGAGTGGACACAGATGGACTCCTGGACACATGGACCTGGGGAAGGCTGAGGCGAAGCTGACCTTAGGGAAGTGAGGAAAGAGAGACATCACGGATGGATTCCTGGACACACGAACTTGGGAAAGGCGAGGGTTGTTGAGGCAGACAGTGGGGAAGGGAGAATATCTGAGGGGACACAAATGGACTCCTGGACACATGGACCTGGGTGGACCTTAAAGACGAACCACTGGCCTCCACGTAGCAGGTTCTGGTAACACAGAGATAGCTCTGAGGCTGACAGTGTTCGCAAACTTTCTATGTATGCATAATTTTTATCTACTGTAGTTGCATCCACTTCCACCTTTGACGTCCACCGACAAAGGTAGAAGTGAGAAAGACGAAAAGTATGTTCATATTTAGTATTGCTTCTTCTAGAAAAATTTCGGTGAGGAAATAGACGCGTAGGAAGTGATGCAGAACTCAGTCGATACCACACTGGTTGCCAGTTATTGCATGTGTGTATCTAGTTCCTCATGTTGTTTGCATTATTGTCTGATACAGAGGATATCTCCTCCTTGCTACCTCCACGAGTAGGTGACTTCAACTGCTGCACCTTATCTGACTCCAGTACACAGGACTATCTTCCTGCTGCACCTCATCAGATTCCAGTACAGAAGACAATCTTCCTGCTGCACCTTATCTGACTCCAGTACACAAGGCTCTGTCTTCGTGAGCTTGAGCCAGTGTACTCACCTAATTGTGGTTGCAAGGGTCGAGACTCAGCTCCTCTGTGTGTGTGTGTGTGTGTGTGTGTGTGTGTGTGTGTGTGTGTGTGTGTGTGTGTGTGTGTGTGTGTGTGTGTGTGTGTGTGTGTGTGTATTTCTCTGTACGTGTATGTGTGTGCGCGCGCTTGTGTGTGTCGCTGGTTTAATTATAAAGTGACAGAACGGGTGAATGCTATTATTTAACACATAAATAATAGCACGAAGAGTGGCACACCTTGATTAGTGGGATATCATTTTTAATTATATTTTATACAAGTTACCAGTAATCTGTAAGACATTATGAAAAACCAAGTCTCACACATTCACCCAACTCGTCCTGCAAAATTATGTCTCAACCAAGTACATGTGACTAATGTATAATGATTACGGACCTGCCATCATATCACTTCCCTTTAGATAAATTCGGTCGCCTTTTAAAATAATTTTCGATTTTATATTAATATAATATCTGAAAGGTAATTAATTAATTTTTGTATTCATCTTTTTTATAGAAATATATAAAAAGTACTTTCAATTAATTTTGTCAACCGGTCACCATCGTCCTTACAAGCTGAGTTAATTCATTCATAAAAATATTCTTTACTCCTCTGTTTACTACGTCTGAGTTGTCAGATGTCACTTCTGTCCAGCGGAGAGTGTATAACAACTTTTTCCGCAACTGTCCAACGTAAAGTAGATACTTCAGGACTAAGTCATCTGAGGGAGGGGCATAAGGCGGGTCCAGGAACTACAGTTCAACATCCATAAATACACGTACAATGCACTAACAATGTCAACACTAAGCTAAGTGATAACCCTTGAACTATACCTATTTTTTTTCCTTTTTCCCTTTCATTATTCCTGCCACCTTTTAATATTGCTTGGATTGGAAATAGTTTGTAAATACCTAAAGGGAGGAGTAAAGACCACACAGATACGGTAGAAACATGTTTTAACATATTTCGTGGTTTGCTTGGCTTATTGAGTTTAAAGTCTATCGATTACATAAATATCATTAAGGCTTCATTTCCCCTACACACCACCAGTCCAGGTTACTTTAATCCATAAAATATTTATTAAAAAACTATCCGCAAATATACAACGAAGGCAACTCCAGGCATGTAGGCAGGGATTCTCACCACTTCTGTTTCTTCCTCCTCATCTTTTTCCTCTTCCTCCCCCCCCTCTTAGTCTTACTTTTCATTCTCCCAATCCTCTTCCTATTCTTCCTCATTCTTTTCCTTCTACTCCTCCGATTTATCTTCTTCCTCCTCCTCCCCCTACTTACCTCTCCACCTGCATTACTTCCTCTCGTCCACTCTATTTTCCCTTCCTGTTACTCCTATTCTCCTTTCCCTTCCCTCTACTCTGTCTCCCCTCCCCACTTACCCCTCCCCTCTTCCAGTCTACCACCTGATCCCTGCAGAACTTCTGCCGCAGCAAATTGTGGCTATTGAAACTTGGCTGCTCTCTGACTGTCTGGATGACTGACTTCCTCCTACTCTTCTCTGTTATCACCGTTTATTACGCTTTTTCTTCTGTTCCTCCTCTTACGTTGTCTTCCTCTCGAATTTTATGAAGTGCCGTTGTTAGGGATCTTCGTGTGTGTGTGTGTGTGTGTGTGTGTGTGTGTGTGTGTGTGTGTGTGTGTGTGTGTGTGTGTGTATGTGTGTGTGTGTGTGTGTGTGTGTGTTCGCTGCGCACACTTGTGAATGCAGGAGTCGAGTCTCAGCTCCTGGTCCTGCCTCTTTACATTTGCTAGGTTTATTTCCTAGTATTCTAGTGGACGTTGCGACACCTATTCTTAAAATTATGTAAATAGGCCGCTCTCACTGCTTCCTCGTCATAATCATTTCTTGATATTCTTGTGACTTAGTTGTGTATTGCTTCCATCTGTGTCTTCATGCTTCTGTTTCCTGCCTCTCGAGCAGTCCTTGTTCCTTGATTAACCAAACTTGTTACGCTCTCCTATTCTGACACCTCGTCTCCGACCGTCACTCTTTTGTTCCCTTATCATAATGTATTCCCTGTTATTACTGCCTGTTCCTCAAGTTTCTGTTCTAGTCTCAGTGTCAAATATCTTCTACAGTTCAATAATATACAATTTAAGCATCGCTTTTTTTCCTGCCTCACTTCTGCGGCCTTGTTATTACATTCAGACGAGCTTGTGAGACAAGATTTGCCAGGTCTATACTCGTGCTGGTTACTTACTGAATGTGAGATCACTTCTCTCAAAGTGTTCCATCACTTTCCTTCTGACTGTCTTCACTCTTACCTTACATAACATACAGGTCAGTGACAATAGACTTTAGTGCCTCTTGTATCCTTTCTTAAATATTGCGATCTCAGTCACTGTCTTCCAGACCCCTGGTAACTCTCCCGTATCCATTTATATTATGTAGAATTTAGCTAATGGTTGGATCCCATTGCCTTTTAAGTATCCAGCACAAAATTTATTTCCCTCTTCTTTTGTTAAGTGTACAGTGTCCAGTGCCCGTTGGTGTAGCCTGTATCTTTGATTTTCTGTTGCTGCCTCTGTTTCTTCTAAGAACAGATCAATAAATTATTGTTCATTCTACTCCTCACAGACTTCCTTTTCGTTTCTCTTGAGCTCTCCTCTTACCTTCTTTAGTGTTATTACCTGTCGTCTTGCTTCTGATGTGGGTGTGTAGCAGTTTTAATTAAAATTTTACTTTTGCTGACATTCCAATATTAAACTATCGCTCATTTTCCCTTGCCATCCATGTATATTAATTTTTGGCTCTTCTACCCACTTCTGTGTTATCTTCTTTTCTTCGCTCTCTATTATTTTATTCCATGCCCTTGCACTTTTGCTTTAATCTTCTCTATACAGAGACATATGATATAAATACTGACATGGTGAAAAAGAGAGAGAAATGCCTCATAATACCATCCATTTTGACGTTTTGACCACTCAGTCATCTGTCTTCATCCACACAGAAGTTTGCAACTTGGCAAAGCCCGCTGTCCGAGCGAAACTTTGCGAAGAAAGGATCGCATTACGCTGCATCTGTGTCTCGTCTTTCACACTCTCTGCATGTTTGGATGCTCTACGAGTTCCCTTTGCTTTTGAAATGTTCTCTCTCTGGAATGAAGATCTCTGACTCCCAATAATTTCCGGCTAAGTATTCCATTTCATTCAATGACTTTCCTTCCGATTTCATTTCCCAAAGCACTACATTCAGAAATTTTTGCAGCTCTTCAAAGTTTTTTTTTTTTTTTTTTTTTGTTGTTTTTTTTTTTATTTTTTTTTTTTTTTTTTTGTGTGTGTGTGTGTGTGTGTGTGTGTGTGTGTGTGTGTGTGTGTGTGTGTGTGTGTGTGTGTGTGTGTGTGTCAAGTTAAATTTAAAAAATAACAAGTTAATAACTATAATTTATTATAACTTGAGCGATAATTCACCTTAATATTATCATTAATTAATAATTAATTATTAAACAAGAAGTTTGCAGTGAAGAATATTCATGAGGGAAAAAGATCCAAGCCTTTAATGGTGTCATTTAGCAATTTAGGAACGGGAGGTAGTTAAGTTTAAATCAGTAATGGGGAAGAAAGTAACAGTTCCTTAGATCAAGAGCTCTTCTCCACCATCAAGGGGATGCTGGCTACCGTGGAGACTTCAACCAGACGAAAGCAGTGATCCCATCGCCAGCATATTATTATTGTAACAAATGCAAATATTTTTCCGAGAAGCCTTTCTTACCCACTTCTCCGAGGCTATAATCCCACAGACCATCCGCATTGGTGTTGCCCTTCGACTTGCAGGTGTATTTGTGGCAGTGAAGCAGCAGACCGATTCGGGTACCATGGTCTTGTGTGCCGTAAATCCGAGGGAAAGATTGCAAAACACGAGGAGGTTAATAACATTATCAAGAGGAGCCTCACAACAGCTGGATGCCCAGCAGTAAGGGAGCCACCCCAACTATGCAGATCTGATGGCACCCAGAAGCGTCCAGATGGTATCACCCTTCAAGCCTGGACAGATGGGAAGCAGGTGGTGTGGGACTATACATGTGCATCTACCTTGGCTGATACCTATCTCCAATACACCAGGGAGGAAGGAGGGGCAGCTGCCAGCTTCAGGGAGTCCCAAAAGTCTAGAAAATATGGAGAACTTGCCCATCATTATATGTTTGTTCCCATAGGCTCAGAGACCCTTGGCTCATGGGGAAAGAGTGCATCTAATTTCCTTAAGGAGCTGGGAAAAAGACTCATCAGGGTAACTAGGGATCCCAGGGCAGCTAGTTTTCTGTTCCAGCGGCTCAGTGCGGCTGTTCAAAGGGGTAATGCCTGCTGCATTTTGGGCACACGCCCCAGCTCTGAGGAGCTGGATGAGATTTTCGCCTTATAATCGGTGATACACACGTAACAACATGTACCATATATGCCACCTTTATATTAACAATGTATCTCTTAAATCTTCTGTGCCATATTATGTAATAAAATATTCCTATTCGTAAAAAAAATAGTTTAAAAGATGGGGTGGTAGGGGAAGTGGAATATTCAAACGGCTTCAGGAAGAAATCCAAATATTCCTCCTCGAAGCCTTTTTATCCATTTCTCCGAGGCTATGGGTCCCACAATTTACACCAGAGGTGGACCCCATCCATATATATAATATATTTATATATATATATACATTATATATATATATATTATATATATATATATATATATTTATGCAAAACAACCACTCTGAAAGAATAGAGAAATTCCAAGCGCTTTCGTGACTACTCACATTATCAAGGAACTATGAAAGTAAAGCATCCAAGGAAGCTATATAAGGGGTCTGGCCAGCACCTCACAATCAGATCCCACAACGGTTAAACACGTGACGCGCGCCGACCCAACTTGGATAGGTCCTTTGCACAACTCACCCACAAACTATTCTACCCAAGAAAATTAAAAAATTATTATTTGTCCAGTGTATTATTAAATTCTTCCCAAATTCTATTAATTATAAATGGATCTAATTTATATAAACCAAAGGAAATATTCATATTATTGTCAAAACTGCTTTTTATGAAACAAGATTCAATTATATTCCTGTCGACCATGGAATATAATTGAATCTTGTTTCATAAAAAGCAGTTTTGACAATAATATGAATATTTCCTTTGGTTTATATAAATTAGATCCATTTATAATTAATAGAATTTGGGAAGAATTTAATAATACACTGGACAAATAATAATTTTTAAATTTTCTTGGGTAGAATAGTTTGTGGGTGAGTTGTGCTAAGGACCTATCCAAGTTGGGTCGGCGCGCGTCACGTGTTTAACCGTTGTGGGATCTGATTGTGAGGTGCTGGCCAGACCCCTTATATAGCTTCCTTGGATGCTTTACTTTCATAGTTCCTTGATAATGTGAGTAGTCACGAAAGCGCTTGGAATTTCTCTATTCTTTCAGAGTGGTTGTTTTGCATATTCTGAAATCACCTGTTTACTGTGATCTTATTGCATATATATATATATATATATATATATATATATATATATATATATATATATATATATATATATATATATATATATATATATATATATATATATAATGTCGTGCCGTATAGGTAAAACTAATCAATTAGCAAGAACTCATTTAAAATTAAGTTCTTTCCATGATTTTCTCTTATACGTTTAAAAATATATATTTTTCATTGATGTTAATAGAAAAATTAATAATTTTGTACCAAACGAATCTTAGAAAACTTACCTAACCTTATTATAACAAGCGCAATTTAATTTAGCCTAATTCAACTAAATATTATTTAGATGGGTTTACAATATAATTAATAAGAAACAAAGACAATGAAATATATTTTTTTCGTTAGGTTCAGAATGATTTTTGCGAAATTATTGTATACACAAATTTTCACTTGCCTTATACGGCAAGAAGAGCGTTGTTATTTAAGCCAAAATCGCAAGTTTTATCTATATGGCACGACATGTATATATATAATTGTATCCACGAAGAAGTGGTATTGAATCAATAACAACACCGACTAACTGAGGATTCGAATCCATGCCGTTTTGGCCCGCCTCATGGTTAGCGAAAATCATACATGACGCTCTAACCCACTGGACCACGCAATCCTACAAGAATGAAGCGCCCAGCAGTGCTAGGTGTTTTACCTTGATCTCGTAAGATTGCGTGGTCCAGTGGGTTAAGAGCGTCATGTGTGATTTTCGCTCACCATGAGGCGGGCAAAAACGACATGGGTTCGAATCCTCGGTTAGTCGCAGTGTTGTTATATATATATATATATATATATATATATATATATATATATATATATATATATATATATATATATATATATATATATATATATATATATATATATATATATATGCGCGCATTAATTGAGACTGACACTATTCTTGCATCAGGATGTGATACCAACACTCTTTTTGCGTCTTTATGTGATACTGGCACTGTTCTTGCCTCACTGTTAACGCAACCTTGGCACTGTTCTTGCATCGGTGTTCGTAGATTTATTGCACAACAATATTTCTAAAACCGTAGGGTTCACACAGTTCCTGGGAGAGAGAGAGAGAGAGAGAGAGAGAGAGAGAGAGAGAGAGAGAGAGAGAGAGAGAGAGAGAGAGAGAGAGAGAGAGAGAGAGAGAGAGAGAGGGAAGTAGGCAGGTGATGATCCAAGAGAAAACCATCCCCAGTTCCTGGGATCAAGTGCCCCTCCCCTGCTCCCCCTCCCGCGAGGATTATGCCATATTCTTTGACGTTAATGAAGGGTTCTTGATGTAAGGAATTGGTTCTACTCTCCCCTTCCTAGGTTCGAATCTGATTGCCTAGCATTTTCCAGGCACTTTATACCCCTAAGTATTTAGCACTTTCCAATAATAATAAAATAATAAAAATATTAATAATAATAAAGGAATAATAGCAATAACAATAATAACAATGCTACTACTACTACTACTTCTTATAATAATAATAATAATAATAATAATAATAATAATAATAATAATAATAATAATAATAATAATGTGTAGAGAAAATGAAGAAAAAGAAAGATCACACAGATGTTAAATATAATTATCATTTATTGTCAGGACAAGACTTTCAAACCTGTCAATCCTCGCAGCCATTATAAGTCAGTACCATGGATAAAATACTATGGGCTTTTATAGAGAGAATTTATATGGATAAATTCTTGCCTGATAAATTCGATACAGAAAGATACTCTTACCCCTCAGTCTTTCATCTTCTCCTCCTCTTATCTTTTCAAATTTACCTACTTCTTCTCCTACTCTTACTTTTTCTTCTCCATTCCTCCAATCTTTCATCCTTCTCGTGCTCATCCTCCAGCTATTCCTCTAATCATCTTCATTTTAAATCTAAACCTTTTCATTATACTTCTCCTTCCTCCCTTTTTTACATTATATTCTACCCCCTGGTTCCTGCCTCCTTCCCTCTTCTTCCTTCTTCTTGTGTCTCCTCCTCCTTTTTTCTCTTCCCTCGGCACTCCTCCTTGAAGTACCTAAAACCTTCTTTTCTTCCCTCCCTCCTTACTCTACTGTCTCCATTTCTTACTTCTGCCATATCTCCTTTCCCATACTTCCTCCTCCTCCTCGTAATCCCCCTTTTCTTTCTTTACTCTTCCCGGATAAACGTAAAAATCTTAACATGAATCATGATAGAGTTATACATTAGAATAAAAAGAATATTTACAGACAGGTAGCAATTGCAGATGGCACTCTGACAGACATACCGGCTATATTTTGACCAATGGGTCGTATTGGTAAACAATTCTGGATTATTCATCGTTTACTAGATGCCTCTCAGATGCTTCAAGTGCTACTTTGCATGGCAGTTACTATACAGATATTCCAATGTCTTTCCCCACATCGAAGAAATCTACGGCTTTCAGCTCTCCGAAGGGCTCCATTAAATAAGTTACTACGTGCTTTTTCCTACGAGTTCCCACATCGAAGTAATCTATGGCACTCAGCTCTGTAGAGTGCCACTTTGTATAAAAGTTACTATTTAAATTGGTCATGGGTGAGTTTCCACGACACAACAGCTCAGGTGGCACCAAGTCGTTCGAAGTGGCACTTTGAGTGAAAGTTACAGTGTAATTGTACCTATGAGAGTTTCTGTATCAAAATTGGTAAAGAAAAACAATGTCGCTGTATTCTCTTCCAGTGCTGGATTAAAGAAAGGGAGAAGTCAGGGTTCCAGACTGAGACCTCTTCCTTAAACAACTACTCCCCAAAAGCAGGGAACATTTAGAATCGTATAGTATACGATTCTATATATATATATATATATATATATATATATATATATATATTATATATATATATATATATATATATATATATATATATATAATAGTAGTTGGTAGACAGAACCACTCCCGGAGGGTACTACAGTCCTGCCAAGTGAGTGTAAAACGAAAGCCTGTAATTGTTTTACATATTGGTAAGATTGTTGGTGTCCATTTTTTTGTCTCGTAAACAAGCAATATTTCAGGTACGTCTTGCTACTACTTCTTACACTTAGGTCACATACACATACATGTACAAGCATATATATACACACCCCTCTGGGTTTTCTTCTATTTTCTTACTAGTTCTTGTTCACTTTCTGTTCTCTCCATGGGGAAGTGAAACAGAATCTGCCCCTTACATTTTTTTAAAAAAGGAAATTTAAAAAATTAAAATAGTAAACCCTTCTCCGAGTATTACAAATGTAAAAGGGGAGT
>NW_027195164.1:0-52500 GCF_038502225.1 Cherax quadricarinatus
ACTGTGGAGACAACTTGTACACAATGTGAGGTGTTTGTATGAATGTTTATGAACCACAACCAGACGCATTGTCTGTTTGTTTACGTAGTGGGCGGGGTGGTCAGGCTGGCATATAAAACATTTTGCTTACCTTTATTGAAGATTGGTGATGGCATCTGGAAGATAGGGAGGAGGAGAGAGGGAGTTGGGGTTAGTGTTTGGAAGGAGAATCCCCCTCCATGAGAACTTCAGGTAAAGCCCTCTCTGGGGTTACTTCCCTTCTCTGTCTTTTAATGCCACTAGGACCAGCTTGAGAGTCACTGGACCCGTGTCTCACAAAATAACTGTCCACAGTCCTCTGTTTCTGGCACCTCTTTAACATTTCCCTAAAATGGGACATGGTTCTGTCACTGAACTTGTTGCAAAGATGGTTTGTTTCAGCTTGCTCAGGGTGGTACTTCTGCACAAACATTTGGACATCATTCCACTTTGTAGATGAATGGTTCAGAGAACTGACATGTTGATAAATAAGACACATGTGCAACTCTTGGGTATCTTTATTGAGGAAACGTTTTGCCACACAGTGGCTTCATCAGTCCATGCAAAGGAGAATCTTGAAGAGCAGGAGGAGAACGAGGTAATCAGCCCCTCAACCTTGAGTCGATGTGGTCAGTCCATCAATCTTGAATAGAATGCGGCATGTGTGCGGAGAAGGAGCACGACTTACTTCCACATTGAACTAATGTGACACCACCTATGACTGCTGCACCTCTCCTGCCTACGGTTTATAAGCTCCTTCTCCGCACGCATGCCGTATTCTATTCAAGATTGATGGACTGACCACATTGACTCAAGGTTGAGGGACTGATTACCTCGTTCTCCTCCTGTTCTTCAAGATTCTCCTTTGTATGGACTGATGAAGCCACTGTGTGGCGAAACGTTTCCTCAATAAAGATACCCAAGAGTTGCACATGTGTCTTATTTATCAACATGTCGGTTCTCTGAACCATTCATCTACTAACCTGTCAGACACTGCAACTTCTTGGAATCTTAATACTTGGGATTTCTTCGCTTGCCTAATTCTTGGGTACGACTTACTTCCACATTGAACAAACGTGACACCACCTATGACTGCTGCACCTCTCCTGCCTATGGTTTATAAGCTCCTTCTCCGCACGCATGCCGTATTCTATTCAAGATTGATGGACTGACCACATCGACTCAAGGTTGAGGGACTGATTACCTCGTTCTCCTCCTGTTCTTCAAGATTCTCCTTTGTATGGACTGATGAAGCCACTGTGTGGCGGAACGTTTCCTCAATAAAGATACCCAAGAGTTGCACATGTGTCTAATTTATCATCATTCCACTTGGCACAAATCTCCTTAATCTTTGAAGAGGGCACCTCATCCACTTCCTATATTAACCCGTAAACGGTCCAAATGTATATATACGTTTTTTCAACATTTGAAAGTATGTAAAAAAAGTAGATCTTCTTTTTGTTTTTTTACATTTGAAAATGTGTAAAAAAACTTTGATCTACTTTTTTTGTTGTTGTTGTATTTGAAAATATGTAAATTTTATGTAGATTTACTTTTGTAGCACTACACATGTGAACGTAGATCTGCTTGGACCGTTTACGGGTTAACACCTTTCGCAACATCAGCTTCCTTGATTTGTTCTTTCTCTGACAGGATAGAACCAATGGTCGACTTGTTTTTCCCATACATCCTGGCAAGCTCAACAAGTCTCACACCACTCTCATACTTCTGTATTATTTCCTTCTTCACATCTGTGGTGTTTCTCACTTTCTTTACCACAGGGGTACCACTAGCAAGTTTCTTTTGGCTCATGGCAGCTTATTTCACAGTCCCACAAGCACTAAACATAACGAAATAATAGTAAAATGCGTGAATGAGAGCGCAGGTTAGTGTTCACTCAAGCATAAACAAAGCTAGACTGCTCACGGCAGGGACGCGGACAGAGCGGGCGGCAGACAGGTCCCGTACCTGGCTGTCCGAAAATAGGGGCGCGTTCGATAATAGGGACACAGTTTGTCCGAAAAAATGGTCCTATTTTCGAAACGTTCGATATGTGGTATGTTTGATTTTTGAGGTTCCACTGTAGTTCATCATTGATGCCAGCTATGGTCTGTATAAGTTGTACTTGTAGAAATAAAATCATTAATACAATTATTTTTATTCTTATTGTGATGTACCAATTGTTCAGCTATGTCCTCACTTATCAGATTCTCATATCTCTGTTATTGTCATGTTCTTCCTGTCCCTTGTTCATTATCAGTTACAATCACACAGTACTGCTGTATACACTGGTTGTTCTAAATCCTCTGTTGGTGTGTGATGTACAGTTGTTTTTCTGGATAAAGTGTTACAAAAACACTAAAAGATTTGGCTGTTATTTTCATGGCAGAGTTATTCATAGTTGTTGAAGTATCACGTTGTCTCTCTCTCTAATTCTAAGTCAACTTTTTTCTCTAGCTCTCAAAACTATAGTGCAGTCAAAGGTCTTAAGAGATTCTATTCACTTCCTCAGCTATCATAATGACATTGTAACATTCAAGACTGTTCCACCTCCTCAGCAGTCATAAAGACATAGTAACATTCATCACTGTGTCACATCCTCAGCAATCATAGGCAAGCATAAAGACTTTTTTTGTGTCTCATTATTCTGGTGTCCAGGACAATGAACTTTTAGACTTCTCCATGTTCCACCATTCAGGATCTGTCCATTTTTCATAGATATATGACCTATACACAAATAACCCGCACATAAAAGAGAGAAGCTTACGACGACGTTTCGGTCCGACTTGGACCATTGACAAAGTCACACTAACCAGAGGTGGAGCAGGACAGCTATATATAGGCAGGAAGAGGTGGTGGTAGTAGTAGTAGTAGTAGTAGTACAAGAATTGTATATAATACCGACAAGATGAAATTAAGACACATGCACAACACCCGGGCATCCCCATCGTAGACGTTTCGCCATCCAGCCAGCCACTGGATGGCGAAACGTCCACAACCAGACGCCGCACATGTGTCCCAATTTCATCAGTAGTTGTAGTAGTAGAAGAAGAAGAGATAGTAGAAGTGGGAAATAAGGAAGACGAGGTAGCCAAATACAAGGAAAGGGGAGCACTGCAAGAGAGCTAGATGCCCACAGAGGGAGAGCAAGGGCACAGAGGTGCGTGAAAGGGCAAGTGGTGAAATAAATGAAGAAAGAACAGAAACACGAGACAGGAGAGAGAAAGACAACCCAGAGGAGAAAAGGAAAGAGGAAAGGGGAAGAGGAAGAAGAAGAAGAAGAAGAAGAAGAAAAAAAAAATGAGGATTCAGGTTAAGTCACGGGTGTTCTGAAGTTTGGAGCATTTTACAATGTAGTGGGAGAGGAAGGCATCTACAGACGAAGCCAGGACTAAGGTTCATACAAGGAAAGTTGTGTATTAGAGAGGATTCAACTAGATGGCGACTGTTCGAGTTGGAAGTAGGGAAGACAGTTTTAGCAGAAGACCAGTCAATAGGATGGCTACGATCTCTGACATGACAGAAAAGAGCATTGTTAGTGTCGGCAAGCCTAACACTTATTTTTGTGCTCTCTAAGTCTGTCAGAAAGAGATCGACCAGTTTCTCCGAAGTATTGAAGAGGCAGGAGGAGCAAGAAATAGAGTAGACACCAGGAACATCTGTAGAGGGAGGAGAGGTATGAACGAGATTAGTGCGAAGAGTGTTAGTCTGGCGGAAGGTAAGCTTGATGTCTAAGGGACGGAGAGAATTGTTGAGATTAGAAAGACCGGAAATGTAGGGAAGGCAGAGGATAGAAGAGTTCCCATGAGTAGAGAGTTTGGGAGAGAAGAAATTGTGTTTAGCACGTGAGAGGGCAGAGTCTATGAAATGGGAAGGGTAGCCAAGACGGGAGAACGAATTATGAAGAGTGGAAATTTCTGCTGGAAGGAACTGAGGATCACAGATGCGGAGGGCACGGAGAAAGAGGGAGATAAGAACACTTTTCTTGACAGGGGAAGCATGATAGGAAAAGTAGTGAATGTACATGCCACTGTGCATAGGTTTATGGTAAACGGAAAAGGAAAAACCTGTATCTGAGCGGTGGACATGGACATCAAGGAAAGGAAGCAAGGAATTAGATTCCCATTCAGCTTTAAACTTAATGGAAGGGGCAAGATTATTAAGAGCTTCAAGAAAAGGTTGGAAGAGACTGGAGTCATGAGGCCACAGAGCAAAGATGTCATCCACATAGTGGAGCCAGAGTGAAGGTTGCACATCGAGGGTAGGAAGAAGAACAGTCTCGAAGTATTCCATGTAAAGATTAGCAAGGACAGGAGAGAGAGGAGAGCCCATAGCGACACCGAAGGTTTGAGAATAATATTTCCCTTGGAAGGAAAAGGAGTTAGAGTCCACACAGAGGCAGATCAGATCAAGAAAGACATCAGTGGGGATAGGGAGATGAAGAAGCCCTTCATGGGCCTTCTCTCTAAGGAAATCAAGGACATCATCAAGAGGGACATTGGTGAAGAGGGATTCATCGTCAAGACTAAGCATCTTACAGGTTGGGAGAGAGCGAACCCGTTCAATGAAGTCTTGAGAGTGATGGAGGTGGGCAGGAGAAAAAGTACCAAGAAAGGGAGTGAGGGTTTTGGCCAGCCAAGAAGCAAGAGAATAAGAGACAGAACCTCTAGAGGATATGATAGGACGAAGAGGAATATCAGGTTTATGAGTTTTGGGAAGGCCATAGAAATAGGGAAGAGAGGGACAGATAACACGAAACCGTTGAACAAGGTCAAAGTCAGGAGGACAGAGGTCAGAGAGAGTCCTTAGTTTTTTGTTGAAAGTTCTCTTGATGCGATCAAGAGGGTTGGAAACGAGAGGAGTGTAGGTGCGTGAGTCAGAGAGCAAGACATCAGCTTTACGGAGGTAATCCTCGCGATCAAGGATAACTACCGAATTACCTTTGTCAGAAGATAGTATGACAATGTTAGTGTTGGATTTAAGAGAAGAAAGGGCAAGTTGGTAACGGCGTGGAAGGTGGTGATTCTTAGAAAACAGACTAACAAGAGCAGGAAGGAGAGCACCACGAAAAGTGGACAAGTCAGGAGGATTACGGAAGCGAGATTGACGAAAGGAATCAAAAGAGCTAATCAGGGCAATACCAGTGCGAGGAGTAGGCGAAGTGGCAAAGGAAAGGCCAAAACCAAGAAGTTCAAGCTCATGCTGAGAGAGTGAGACAGAAGACAGATTAGTAACACAGTCAGTGAGGGAGAATTTAGACCAAGGGTTAGCTGAGATGAGACGTTGAAGTTTATTTTGTAGTTTGGAAGAATGAATTTGTGCATTCAGGCGAGCAGTGTCAAAGGCAGTGGTAGAGAGAAGGTTACAGAGATCCTGTGGTAGAGCAGCAAAGAGAGCACGTTGACGTTGACGGAAAGTAAAGAAGGCATCTTCAACCTGTGATTTAGTAGAAAGAATGAGCTGTTGTAGTAGGAGACGGGCATGATCAGGAAAGGGAGTGCCCAGTGGGTTGGTTTTCAGGAAATGGGAGAAGGCAGGTGGCAGAACTTGTTTAGCAAGACAGTCACGTAGGAAGCGAAGCTGATTCTTACGACGCCGGGTAGCAATAAGAGCAGCCTCATAAGATTGAAAGAGGGGTTTAAAAGAGGGAAGAACATTAAAAAAGTTGGAGAGAATATGACGCTTAACTGCGGGGTCCATAAATAACAAAAAAAAAGGCACAATACCGTGACTGGAACGATACGCAAATAACCCGCACATAAAAGAGAGAAGCTTGCGACGACGTTTCGGTCCGACTTGGACTTTGTCATTGGTCCAAGTTGGACCGAAACGTCGTCGTAAGCTTCTCTCTTTTATGTGTGGGTTATTTGTGTATCGTTCCAGTCACGGTATTGTGCCTTTTTTTTGTTATATATGACCTATTCACACTATTTTCCAGTTTTGTCTTGGAACATTCGTGTTCTATGGGATTAAGATTAGTTGTGGTTAGTGAACAAACTATTTTTGGATCAATCCATAGTTAAGTTGTTCAACTTGTTTTCATTGGTGTCACATTTATGATCTGTTGGAGCAACATTATTCGAAGTTAGTGAACAACTGATCATCAAACCATTATTGGGTTGTTGATAAACATTGTTGTTGTTCTTGAGAGACAGTTCTCACACAACTGTGTATTAACCACTAGAGGTCTCACTTTATCACAGGAAAAGGTGCCCAGTGTGCCTCTGGGAAACTTTTAAAGTTCTATTAATATTTGAACACCTCATTAATTGTTCCACTAATCAAGAAACACAGAATTCATTTTTGTCTGTGTGTATTTTAAAGCATCTGTGTGCTCAAACTTTTCCTGCTTCACTCTTAGAAATTCTGACTTGAAGTGCAGATACTATGAGTTTTTGACTGAAACTGACTTAATGGGCCAAGTCTGACTTGTTAGTTCATAAGTTCAGTTAACTCAGCAACCCTTCAATAATTAATCAAACTAATATTGGGAAGCAGATAGCCAGTAAAGGTGATTTAAGTGGAAAGAGATGAGACTGTTTTGTCATAATTGTTGACAAACAACTGTGTAATCTTGTGACCTTGTCTAAATTTCCCTGAGAATTTTGTCAAGTATTTCTATCTTGTTCAAGTGAGTTGCATTAAACTCTGGCTGTACTGAACTTCCTCTTGCTGATAGTTCCTTTCAGCCTTGTAGTAATCTTTACCCATACAGGTGTGACTCATTTTGTGAAAACAGATTAACCCATAAACTGTCGTAACGGCTTAACAAAGCTCCTGAAGAGCGAAACGTTGCCACAATAAAATGTCACATTAGTTGCACTTGTGTCCTTTTACTTTACATAAACTGTCCAAACGTAGATCTACGTTTGGACCACTATCAGTACAAATGTAGATCCGCATTTGGACACTTTTAGGATTAATAATAATATGTCACTCTTTTTGAATTGTAGTATCAGCAAGTTTCTGGAAAGATAGTGATGGAGTGATGATGAAAGTGTTTCGTCTTTCTTGAGTCACCCTACCTTAGTGGAAAATTGTCAATGTAATGAAAAAGTTATATTAATGATACTGTATAGTGTATTATGCAGAGAATGTGTAGCTATGAGATTAGGAAGTGCAAAGTGATAAAAGTATTATTCAGAGAGCTGAGGATGGGTTGTTTAGGTGTTATGGATATTTAGAGAGGATGGAATAAAATAGGTTTACTTTTAGGGCATATAAATCTATAGTGGAGTGAAAGTAGGGTAGGACTCATCCAAGGAAAAGTTGGGAGGGGGTACAGGAGGTTTTGTATGCAAGGGGCTTGGACACCATGCAGGCATGTGTGAACATGTTATAAAGGCAAATGATTTTTTGGACATGACATGCTATTGGAGTTTGAGCAAGATAACATTTGTGAAGACATTCAGGGAAACTGATTAATTGGACTTGAGACCTGGGGGTGGGAAGTACAGTGCCTGCATTCTGAAGGAGGGGTGGTGGTGGAAAGTACAGTGCCTGCACTCTGGAGGAGGAGTGGTGGTGGAAAGTACAGTGCCTGCACTCTGGAGGAGGAGTGGTGGTGGTGGAAAGTACAGGGCCTGCACTCTGAAGGAGGGGGGTGGTGGAAAGTACAGTGTCTGCACTCTGAAGGAGGAGTGGTGGTGGAAAGTACAGTGCCTGCACTCTGGAGGAGGGGTGGTGGTGGAAAGTACAGTGCCTGCACTCTGGAGGAGGGGTGGTGGTGGAAAGTACAGTGCCTGCACTCTGAAGGAGGGGTGGTGGTGGAAAGTACAGTGCCTGCACTCTGAAGGAGGGGTGGTGGTGGAAAGTACAGTGCCTGCACTCTGGGGGAGTGGTGGTGGAAAGTACAGTGCCTGCACTCTGAAGGAGGGGTGGTGGTGGAAAATACAGTGCCTGCACTCTGAAGGAGGGGTGGTGGTGGAAAGTACAGTGCCTGCACTCTGGAGGAGGAGTGGTGGTGTCAAGTACAGTGCCTGCACTCTGGAGGAGGGGTGATGGTGGAAAGTACAGTGCCTGCACTCTGGAGGAGGAGTGGTGGTTGAAAGTACAGTGTCTGCACTCTGGAGGAGGAGTGGTGGTGAAAAGTACAGTGCCTGCACTCTGAAGGAGGGGTGGTGGTGGAAAGTACAGTGCCTGCACTCTGGAGGAGGAGTGGTGGTGAAAAGTACAGTGCCTGCACTCTGGAGGAGGGGTGGTGGTGGAAAGTACAGTGCCTGCACTCTGAAGGAGGGGTGGTGGTGGAAAGTACAGTGCCTGCACTCTGGAGGAGGAGTGGTGGTGGAAAGTACAGTGCCTGCACTCTGAAGGAGGAGGAGTGGTGGTGGAAAGTACAGTGCCTGCACTCTGAAGGAGGGGTGTTGGTGGGAATTTAAGTGCTTTCACTCTGAAAATGGGCTGGTGGTAGGAAGTACAGTGCCTGTACTCTGAAGAAAGGGTGGGGATATTTACAGTTTGGATGTACATCTGAACTGTAAGCTCATACCCTCCTCTCGCAAGACAGTGATGGAGAAAGTGTTTCTTCTTTATTTAGTCACCTTACCTTAGTGGGAGATGGCTGGTATGTTTAAAATAATAATTCTTATAATTATAATTAATTATAATAATGTTTATAATAAAAGACTATAAATATTCAATTAAATTTTGCAGGTCTTACCAGAGGCTGACGCTTGTTGTGTCAATACTGCAGGTCATCCTGGTACAAGAAGGTGGCACATCTAGTGTCAGTACTGCAGGTCATCCTGGTACAAGAAGGTGGTACTTGTAGTGTCAGTACTGCAGGTCATCCTGGTACAAGAAGGTGGTACTTGTAGTGTCAGTACTGCAGGTCATCCTGGTACAAGAAGGTGGCACATCTAGTGTCAGTACTGCAGGTCATCCTGGTACAAGAAGGTGGTACTTGTAGTGTCAGTACTGCAGGTCATCCTGGTACAAGGTGGTACTTGTAGTGTCACGACTGCAGGTCATCTTGGAGCAAGAAGGTGGTATTTGTAGTGTCAGTACTGCAGGTCATCCTGGTACAAGAAGGTGACACTTGTAGTGTGAATACTGCAGGTCATCCTGGTACAAGAAGGTGGTACTTGTAGTGTCAATACTGCAGGTCATCCTGGTACAAGGTGACACTTGTAGTGTGAATACTGCAGGTCATCCTGGTACAAGAAGGTGACACTTGTAGTGTGAATACTGCAGGTCATCCTGGTACAAGAAGGTGGTACTTGTAGTGTCAATACTGCAGGTCATCCTGGTACAAGGTGACACTTGTAGTGTGAATACTGCAGGTCATCCTGGTACAAGAAGGTGGTACTTGTAGTGTCAATACTGCAGGTCATCCTGGTACAAGGTGACACTTGTAGTGTGAATACTGCAGGTCATCCTGGTACAAGAAGGTGGTACTTGTAGTGTCAATACTGCAGGTCATCCTGGTACAAGAAGGTGACACTTGTAGTGTGAATACTGCAGGTCATCCTGGTACAAGAAGGTGGTACTTGTAGTGTCAATACTGCAGGTCATCCTGGTACAAGGTGACACTTGTAGTGTGAATACTGCAGGTCATCCTGGTACAAGAAGGTGGTACTTGTAGTGTCAATACTGCAGGTCATCCTGGTACAAGAAGGTGGTACTTGTAGTGTCAATACTGCAGGTCATCCTGGTACAAGGTGACACTTGTAGTGTGAATACTGCAGGTCATCCTGGTACAAGAAGGTGGTACTTGTAGTGTCAATACTGCAGGTCATCCTGGTACAAGAAGGTGACACTTGTAGTGTGAATACTGCAGGTCATCCTGGTACAAGAAGGTGGTACTTGTAGTGTCAATACTGCAGGTCATCCTGGTACAAGGTGACACTTGTAGTGTGAATACTGCAGGTCATCCTGGTACAAGAAGGTGGTACTTGTAGTGTCAATACTGCAGGTCATCCTGGTACAAGAAGGTGGTACTTGTAGTGTCAATACTGCAGGTCATTCTGGTACAAGGTGACACTTGTAGTGTGAATACTGCAGGTCATCCTGGTACAAGAAGGTGGTACTTGTAGTGTGAATACTGCAGGTCATCCTGGTACAAGAAGGTGACACTTGTAGTGTGAATACTGCAGGTCATCCTGGTACAAGAAGGTGGTACTTGTAGTGTCAATACTGCAGGTCATCCTGGTACAAGAAGGTGACACTTGTAGTGTGAATACTGCAGGTCATCCTGGTACAAGAAGGTGGTACTTGTAGTGTCAATACTGCAGGTCATCCTGGTACAAGGTGACACTTGTAGTGTGAATACTGCAGGTCATCCTGGTACAAGAAGGTGGTACTTGTAGTGTCAATACTGCAGGTCATCCTGGTACAAGAAGGTGGTACTTGTAGTGTCAATACTGCAGGTCATCCTGGTACAAGGTGACACTTGTAGTGTGAATACTGCAGGTCATCCTGGTACAAGAAGGTGGTACTTGTAGTGTCAATACTGCAGGTCATCCTGGTACAAGAAGGTGACACTTGTAGTGTGAATACTGCAGGTCATCCTGGTACAAGAAGGTGGTACTTGTAGTGTCAATACTGCAGGTCATCCTGGTACAAGGTGACACTTGTAGTGTGAATACTGCAGGTCATCCTGGTACAAGAAGGTGGTACTTGTAGTGTCAATACTGCAGGTCATCCTGGTACAAGAAGGTGGTACTTGTAGTGTCAATACTGCAGGTCATTCTGGTACAAGGTGACACTTGTAGTGTGAATACTGCAGGTCATCCTGGTACAAGAAGGTGGTACTTGTAGTGTGAATACTGCAGGTCATCCTAGTACAAGAAGGTGACACTTGTAGTGTGAATACTGCAGGTCATCCTGGTACAAGAAGGTGGTACTTGTAGTGTCAATACTGCAGGTCATCCTGGTACAAGAAGGTGACACTTGTAGTGTGAATACTGCAGGTCATCCTGGTACAAGAAGGTGGTACTTGTAGTGTCAATACTGCAGGTCACCCTGGTACAAGGTGACACTTGTAGTGTGAATACTGCAGGTCATCCTGGTACAAGAAGGTGGTACTTGTAGTGTCAATACTGCAGGTCATCCTGTTACAAGAAGGTGACACTTGTAGTGTGAATACTGCAGGTCATCCTGGTACAAGAAGGTGGTACTTGTAGTGTCAATACTGCAGGTCATCCTGGTACAAGAAGGTGACACTTGTAGTGTGAATACTGCAGGTCATCCTGGTACAAGAAGGTGGCACTTGTAGTGTCAATACTTCAGGTCATCCTGGTACAAGAAGGTGGCACTTGTAGTGTCAGTACTGCAGGTCATCCTGGTACAGGAAGGTGGTACTTGTAGTGTCAGTACTGCAGGTCATCCTGGTACAGGAAGGTGGTACTTGTAGTGTCAGTACTGCAGGTCATCCTGGTACAGGAAGGTGGTACTTGTAGTGTCAGTACTGCAGGTCATCCTGGTACAGGAAGGTGACACTTGTAGTGTGAATACTGCAGGTCATCCTGGTACAGGAAGGTGGTACTTGTACTACCAACATCAGTGTCAAGAAGCTCCTGTAAGTTCTGCAAATACTATAATGTATTTATAGTGACAACACTGTTTATGATGTTTATACAGTGACAATTCTGATTATGATGTTTATACAGTGACAACAGTGATTATGATGATTATACAGAGACAACAATGATTATGATGTGTATACAGTGACAACACTGATTATGATGTTTATACAGTGGCAACACTGATTATGTTTATATAGTGACAACAGTGATTATAATGTTTATACAGTGATAGCACTGTTTATACAGTGACAACACTAATTATGATGTTTATACAGTGGCAACACTAATTATAATGTGTGTACAGTGACAACACTGATTATAAAGTTTATACAGTGACAACACTAATTATGTTTATACAGTGACAACACTAATTATGATGTTTGTACAGTGACAACACTAATTATGATGTTTGTATAGTGACAACACTCTCAGTGTAATTCAGTTACACACTAACAACAGTGTTAATAGTGATAACACTGTAAAAATAGCTTAGGTAATACAACACTTACACTGTCAAGAACACTATCATATGGTTCATGTGTCATAAATATCTGCTAGTGTTATCCTTCCTATTCTTGAGACACTATTTCCCCTACAGGATTACTGCTTGGTATTCTTAAAATAATAGAATAATACAAGAATATTAGTTTTCTCTGTAATAAAATATTCTCAAATATCCCCTGGTTAAACAATTTAAATGTGTGAGAACTTATAGTTCACTATGTCTAAAATACCTGAAAAACAATGTGTTGAGGCAACACAATGTACAGTTGTTCATGTAGGAGACCAATTATATCAACATTCACACTCATCACTAAAACAATCTTCACAACAACTTCAGTGTGGATGTCAGACCAAGTGTAATATAGACAAAAAAATCTTTCAGTGTTCAGTGTGTCTAAAAGAGTTTTCTAAAAACTGTTACTATCTACGGCACTTGAGAACTCATCCTGGGGAGAAGTCATATCAGTGTTCAGAATGTCTGAAAGACTTTTCTAGAAAACCATATTTAATAAGTCACATGAGAACTCATACTGGAGAGAAGCCATATCAGTGTTCAGAATGTCTGAGAGACTTTTCTAGAAAATCACATTTAGTAAATCACATGAGAACTCACACTGGAGAGAAGCCATATCAGTGTTCAGAATGTCTGAAAGACTTTTCTAGAAAATCACATTTAGTAAATCACATGAGAACTCACACTGGAGAGAAGCCATATCAGTGTTCAGAATGTCTGAAAGACTTTTATCACAAAGAAGATTTAGAAAGACACATAAGAATTCATACTGGAGAGAAGCCATATCAGTGTTCAGAATGTCTGAAAGAATTTTCTAGAAAATCACATTTAGTAAATCACATGAGAACTCACACTGGAGAGAAGCCATATCAGTGTTCAGAATGTCTGAAAGAATTTTCTAGAAAATCGTATTTAGTAAGTCACATTAGAACTCATACTGGAGAGAAGCCATATCAGTGTTCAGTATGTCTGAAAAAATTTTATCACAAAGAAAATTTAGAAAGACACATAAGAATTCATACTGGAGAGAAGCCATATCAGTGTTCAATATGTCTGAAAGATTTTTCTAGAAAATCTCATTTAATAAGTCACAAGAGAACTCATATTATAGGAAAGTCATATCAGTGTTCAGTATGTCAAAAGGACTTTTCCAGCAAAAGTGGTTTAGAAGGACACTTGAGAATTCATACTGGAGAGAATCCATTTAAGTGTTCAGAATGTCTGAAAGACTTTTCTCAAAAAGCAGGGTTGATAATTCACATGAGAATTCATACTGGAGAGAAGCCATTTAAGTGTTCAGAATGTCTGAAAGACTTTTCTAGAAAACCATATTTAATAAGTCACATGAGAACTCATACTGGAGAGAAGCCTTATCAGTGTTCAGAATGTCTGAAAGACTTTTATCACAAAGTAGATTTAGAAAAGCATGTAAGAATTCATACTGGAGAGAAGCCATATCAGTGTTCAGAATGTCTGAAAGACTTTTCTAGAAAATCACATTTAGTAAATCACATGAGAACTCATACTGGAGAGAAGCCATATCAGTGTTCACAATGTCTGAAAGAATTTTCTAGAAAATCGTATTTAGTAAGTCACATTAGAACTCATACTGGAGAGAAGCCATATCAGTGTTCAGTATGTCTGAAAAATTTTCATCACAAAGAAAATTTAGAAAGGCATATAAGAACTCATACTGGAGAGAAGCCATATCAGTGTTCAGAGTGTCAGAGAGACTTTTCTAGAAAATCATATTTAGTAAATCACGTGAGAACTCATACTGGAGAGAAGCCATATCAATGTTCAGAATGTCTGAAAGACTTTTCTATAAAATCATGTTTAGCAAGTCACATGAGAATTCATACTGGAGAGAAGCCATATCAGTGTTCAGTATGTCTGAAAGATTTTTCTAGAAAATCTCATTTAGTAAGTCACAAGAGAACTCATATTATAGGAAAGTCACATCAGTGTTCAGTATGTCAGAAAGACTTTTCCAGCAAAAGTGGTTTAGAAGGACACTTGAGAATTCATACTGGAGAGAATCCATATCAATGTTCAGAATGTCTGAAAGACTTTTCTCAAAAAGCAGGGTTGGTAATTCACATGAGAATTCATACTGGAGAGAAGCCATTTAAGTGTTCAGAATGTCTGAAAGATTTTTCCAGCAAAAGACATTTAAAAATACACACAAGAATTCATACTGGAGAGAAGCCATATCAGTGTTCAGAATGTCTGAAAAGCTTTTCTAAGAAATCACATTTAACAAGACACATGAGAACTCATACTGAGGAGAGGCCGTATCAGTGTTCAGAATGTATGAAAGACTTTACTAAAAGATTTCAGTTAGAAAGTCACATGAGAAGTCATACTAGAGAGAATGCTTTGCCAGAAGTGATGTCATGTTTCATGCACTAATATTTCTTCCTCTACCAACACTGATATTAAAGTAGGGAAGTATTTTTGGGTCTGCTTGAAAGCAGATGATAGTGGGAGCATATTACATACCAGACGACAGAAACAATAACAAACTAACATTGTTTTGGAGAAATTTTAAGCCATGGCATCAGCAAAACAGTTGGATAAAGTGTTCAATGTTCTCAAGAGTACTGTGCACAGTGGCACAGAGCTCAAGGCTGGAGAAAGTCATTATCTCCTTTACCACCACTAACAATACTCCTGTCACAATTCATAAATATGTTTCAGTTCTTTCAGTAGAACTGTTCTACCACATACCATAACTCAGTGTGGTTTCCTAATGTGTGATACAGACATTATGAAGCAACTCAAACTCCATTACCTCACAATTCTTAAAGTTGACACTTGCATACTACCTGCCCCTACACGAAGATACTATCCTTGTATTATAGCCAAGTTAACTTTTGACCCGCTGTGAACTTACGTCATCTGTTTATATATCAAGATGCCACTAACAAGTATGGAAATTTATCCCTATGTAGCAACAATGTAGAAATTGTGGTACTTTTCCTCTTCAAGGGGGGCTCCTTGGCGTGGTGAAGAGGCTCTTGGTCTGAGGAATTAGACCTGTTGGTCTCCTTCCTCAGACTGAACCTAATTACCCCCCAATGCCCCCTCCCTTATCCCATCCTCACTTTTTCTTTTCCTCCTCCTCCTCCCCACCCCTCCCTATTACCCTTCCTCTTTTTGGCCTTTTTTTTTTTCTCACAGGCACACTAGTTCCTGGGTAGGAGAAAGGGTACTGGGGTCCATCCCATTCCATTGAGGTTCTTGGCGGTGGTGTAGTTTGCTGTGGAATTTGGATCGCCTGGGGATGTTCCAATCCCTCTCCAGTCTCCCAGGGAGTGGCTTTGGGTATCTTTCGGGCGATGGGTGTATATCTTTAGGCTGCCTTTCGGATTCTGGAGGTGGTGGCCAAAGGAGGTATGCTTTGTGGCGAATATCCAGCCGCCCTCTCTTTTGTCCACCGAGGTAGCTCGGCAGATGTGAGGTTGCTATCCCGGATTGCTGGTTTACTGGCATGATGGGTAGGGTATGGCACGGGTTCCATGCTGCACCTGCACTACTTGTGGAGCTGAGGTCCTCTTGGGCATGGAGGGATATTTCTGGCCCTCTTATTCCTCCCAGGAACTATCCCTCCCCAGGCCCCCCTTTTTTTATTCTTTTTTTTATTTTTATTTTCTTTTCTTTTTTTTTCTTAAAAACAAAAAGAAAGAAGTAACCTAACCATGGAAGCCCTAGTCCATGAACCTGCTACCCCCAGGCCCCTTCTTGATACCGCACCCCATTCTGACCCTGTCTCGTCTTTGGACCACTCTTCGGACACTCCTCATGCCTCTGTACCTCTTGCCTGTGCTGTTTCCTCACCCACTTCAGGTACTGAGGTCCCGACTGACTCCTTTGATTTATCTGACCTCCGCTCTCCTTTGACTATGCTTCCGGCCCCTCCCTCTACGGTGCTGCAATTTTCGAATCGCCGGCCCATTCCACATCAGACCAACTCTGGTCCCACACCTAAATGCCAACGACAATTACCTGCTGATGATACTTCTCCACCTTCTCGTTCTTCTCAGAAAAGATCAACACGTCCTGCAATCCCTTTCCACGCTCAGTTTCAGAATGCACAATGGACTAAATTCTTCACTTTATGACCGACTTCCTCTATTGCCTATCTTTCCGACCATAGTATTGGCAATGCACTCTTACGCCATGTTGGTAAAGATATTTCTTCTCGTGCTCTTAAGAGCTGTACACGCATCATCACTGTACAGAATTTTACCCAAGTTCATGATCTTTCTCATCTTTCCCATATCGATACTGTTTCTGTCACTATTGAAAAACATCATTCCCTCAATTCTTGTAGTGGTATCGTCATTCTGCCCCATACCATAGTTCAACAAAATTTCCAGACATGTGGCAATGACATTCTTGAACAGCTGGAACTCCAAGATCTCCCAATCCTCAAGGTAGACACTTATGTTCTTCCTGCCACGGGCGGAGACGATACCCTAGCAATGTGGCTCGTTTAACTTTTGACAGCCATGAACTCCCATCCTCAGTTTATGTAGCAGGACATCGGTTACAAGTTTGAAAGGTGATCCCTACACTGCAACAGTGTAGAAATTGCTGGCGATTTGGCCATCCAGCGAAATATTGCAGATCTACAGCCGAATGCCCAGTCTGTGGTGCCGATGACCATTCTAATACATCTTGCAATCGACCTCCCTCTTGCCTTAATTGTCATGAGGCTCACCCTTCGTACTCTCGCCATTGCCAAGTCTACTTAAATGAGCTGGAAATCCGTTACCTCAAAGAGGCAGAAGGTCTCCGTTATGCCATGGCAGTTTCTCATCTTCGCCTCCAAGGGAGACTACCTCGTGTTTCTTATTCCTGTGTTTCAAAACATCCCCCCACTTCTGGGGTACCATATTCTGCAGCCTCCTCTGTGGTTACCTCTCCCATAGTCACTCCTGCATCTAATTCTTTTGCTGTCCTGGGCTCAGACGTCCCTACTTCAACGCCTCCGTCTGTTCTCGCTTCTTTGTGTTCTCCCTCACAAGCAGCGGTATCGACAAGATCTCATACGACACCTTCTCCCAATCGTCCCTCTACTTCTCAGAAGTCAGAAAAAGGTCCTTTAACCCCTCCTTCCTTTCTTCCACCTCCTCATTTTACCTTCCTTGTCTCTGTACCTGGTTCTTCCCCTCTCACTGGCTCTGTTACAAGTGTAGAGGTTCACCCTCCTCCTTGTACTGTACCTTCCTCCCCTGTTCCCTCCCAAGTTTCTTCCTCTTCTGCCACCTCCCAGGTTTCTGCCTCTTCTGTCCCCTTCCACGCTTCTTCTCCAGTTCCCTCCACCCTTTTGCCCCCCCTACCTTGGTATAGTCCATTACAGTTCCAATCTTTACTCATCCTCCCCCTACCATCTCCAATATTGTCTCCCATACGACGTCTCTGAATTCCGAAACACTTGAAGCAATCTCTGAATATATTGCAGAGAGCAAACCATCAGTGGACACTGATCCACCCTCTGTTCCTTCTCTCTCCTCTTCTCCATCTGCGCAACTTCTTTCTTCGCAGCGCACCGTTCCTTCACTGCTTTAACGTTTTTCGCTGCCTCCGCATGTGGACTTTTCTAACCCCTCTAGTCCGTAGGAACCCTTACCTGCGGATTTCAGGTATCTTTATGGTTGCCAATCATGGCCTATTTACAGTGGAATATACGCTGCCTCGGGTGATCGGGGGGAGCTTCAGATGTTACTCTCCCAGTTTTCCCCTGTTGGTGTTTGGTGTCTGCCCTCTCTATCAACGAGCACGCAGAATTTACCTCCAATGTCGTCTCCACTCTACTACTCTCTCTTTACCTTCCCTTCTTGCTGAAGGACCCTCCTTTAATCCCGACTCTCTCATTGACTTCTTGACAACAACTGATTTACTCCACAACCTCTGATGATACCTTTTGCACTCCCCTCAGCCCTTTCTACCACAATCTCTTGCTACCCTCTACCCCAGCATTATCCACTACCCTGCTGTTCTCCATAACTAATCATCCCTGTCCCTTTTGCCACCTGATACCCTAGCTTCCTGCCCTGCAGTGCTGTATAGCCCTTGTGGTTTAGTGCTTCTTTTTTATTATAATAATAATTTGAAATTGTCCGAATGTAATATCGCCAAATTGTAATTTGAGTAAACTTACTCTCCGCTATAAATAAAAACAGATGTACAACTGAAACTATGATCAGTTTCTCTTGTATTAAGTAGTCTGTAAGCCATTAAATTTAGTCTGCCCATAATGCCATGGCATGATAGTGGCTCTATTTGCACTGAAACTCATTATTGTAATTATAGAATCTCAATGAAAACATGCAAGGAAATAAAAATTGTTTTGTATTTTATTGTATCAGTTATTTCCCAAATTCATCATGACTCCTTAAACAAGTTCTTTTCGCTAATGACGTCACTTATGTCTTTTCCCATCTGAATCCTGCTATACTTAGTAACACTAAACAGCGAGCTACTTAAAATATCAAACTGGATGACTAACACCAACCATACTCTCAATATAAACAAAACCTACTTCACAGTTTTTGGAAACAGAGCATCAAATATCCAGTTAAACATATTAATGGTTCACCCATTGCAAGACACCAAGGGCAAATTTCTAGGCCTCCACCTTAACAGTAATCTTAAATTTCAGACCGTCGACCAGGATATAACTAAGAAAGTTTCCAAGACAGTAGGTATCCTTTCCAAGATAAGATACTATGTACCCCAAAGGGCCCTACTTACCTTATATCACTATGGTGATATAAGGTAAGATGGTGTTTGTACTTAGGGGATCTGCCAATCCAACAAAAAGTGGCAGTGCAGATTATCACTAACTCCAGCACCAGATAACACATCCCACCTTTCTTCAAGAGCATGATCTTAATATACATAATATACACACTTGTGATTGTGCCTGCTAAATATACAGAACATCAAGTCTCAAAACTCCAGACCGTTGTGTTAGCCACTGGGCCAGCTAGCCACAATAAGATTCATCCAACTACGTATATTTCGACACCATAGAAAGGTTAGCATAGGCACCACTGTGATCACAAATGCAAGTTTTTACAGACAAATCTCCAGCTAGCGTGGCCATGACGAACTCTAGCTCAAGTCCCCTCAAAGTCGTCAACATGACTCATGAAATCGTAATGACATGATTGGTTTGTTTGCATTCATGTCATTATGATTTTGTAAGTCATGTTGACGGCTTTGAGGGGACTTGAGCTAGAGTTTGTCACGGCCACGCTAGCTGGAGATTCGTCTGTAAAAACTTGCATTTGTGGTTACAGTGGTACCTATGCTAACCTTCCTATGGTGTAGAAACATACCTAGTTGGATGAATCTTATTGTGGCTAGCTGGCCCAGTGGCTAACCCAATGGTCTGGAGTTTTGAGACTCTCTGATCGTGGGTTCTATCCCTGCCCGTGGTATGGTTTATACAGAACATTAAAAGATCTTCAAGGTGAATACACCAAGTATCCCCGTTTTCTGTGTCTTTGGGATAGTTTAGACACCCAGCATTATGAACAAAAAGACTGGCCACCACGAACCAGCTTCTTACCCAGAAATCACAATGTGAACACTGTGCCACTAGTTTACCCCAAGAAAATTCTACTGCCACCACTCCACATCAAATTAGGGCTTATGAAAAATTCTATGAAGGCCCTGAATAAGAATGAGATTGCTTTCAAGTTCAGTGGAACCCCAAGTTTTATACTCAATCTTTCCCAGCAGGTAGGACTAATGGACTAATGTCGAAACATCCTAAAGTCGAAGTAATATTTCCCACAAGAATTAACGTAAATACAGTTAATCTGTTCCAGGGAGTTGGGAATCCCCATCTATAGGGACTTGTATCAAAGTCCTCTGTAGTGTTATTTCCCTTCTTTGTCTTTTACTGCTACAGTACATTCAGTACTTACCTTAAAATATTTGTAGTCTTAAGGGAGGGGCAAGCATAATCACCAACTTTTTTTTGTTTTTGTCAGATTTCAATGGGATTGTGACAGTGGATTAAGCAACTTAAAAAAACGTATAGGCTGTGTTTGTTTTGACTTTTAGCCTTCAAGTTACATAGACAAAAATATAAATTTTGCACAATTTTATGGGTTCTGGGACTTTCTTCTTTCTACTAAATTGGGAAGATGCACACTGCTCTAGTTGACATCAGATGAAAGATAAAGGCTAGATTAATAATGACCCAGGACAGTTTAGTGATAATGTCAGTAGATTCCATAAAAAAATTTTGAAGTTAGTAATTTTGTTTTTACTGTTTTTGTTTTTTTACCTGGAGTTTACCTGGAGAGAGTTCTGGGGGTCAATGCCCCCGCAGCCCGGTCTGTGACCAGGCCTCCTGGTGGATCAGAGCCTGATCAACCAGGCTGTTACTGCTGGCTGCACGCAAACAAACGTACGAGCCACAGCCCGGCTGATCAGGAACCAACTTTAGGTGCTTGTCCAGTGCCAGCTTGAAGACTGCCAGGGGTCTGTTGGTAATCCCCCTTATGTATGCTGGGAGGCAGTTGAACAGTCTTGGGCCCCTGACACTAATTGTATGGTCTCTTAACGTGCTAGTGACACCCCTGCTTTTCATTGGGGGGATGTTGCATCGTCTGTCAAGTCTTTTGCTTTCGTAGTGAGTGATTTTCGTGTGCAAGTTCGGTACTAGTCCCTCTAGGATTTTCCAGGTGTATATAATCATGGAAATAAATAAATAAATAAATAAATATCTCTCCCGCCTGCATTCCAGGGAATACAGGTTTAGGAACCTCAAGCGCTCCCAGTAATTGAGGTGTTTTATCTCCGTTATGCGCGCCGTGAAGGTTCTCTGTACATTTTCTAGGTCAGCAATTTCACCTGCCTTGAAAGGTGCTGTTAGTGTGCAGCAATATTCCAGCCCAGATAGAACAAGTGACCTGAAGAGTGTCATCATGGGCTTGGCATCCCTAGTTTTGAAGGTTCTAATTATCCATCCTGTCATTTTTCTAGCAGATGCGATTGATACAATGTTATGGTCCTTGAAGGTGAGATCCTCCAACATGATTTAATTTCCTCGTGTTTACCATATCTGAGTAATTGAAATTTCTCATCTTTTAATTTTTTGTGTGCAAAAAATCATTAAAAACAAAGCTGTAAACAGTATCACAAATCTACTCTGGGTGTTTGTAGAACCATCATTCCTCAATAACGTCTGCAAAAATCATGACAATTCTATTAATATTTATCGCAGGAGAGGTATTACAATGTCAATTTATTTCTGATTAATTATAGAGTTTGTTTGGTGTGAAACTCTAGGGAAGTGGCACGCCAACTCTCAGCATGTTACACCTCTCCTTGCTTGTTGACAGCCTGCCAGCTACGGCTACTAAGACAGACATGGCGCTCTACACCCTAGCCAGAACAGAAGATGCCATGTGAAGTATTTACATTGAAGCAATCATAAAAATCGTAATTTTTGGAGGAAAAAAAAAACACTAATTGCCAACATGTATTTTTGCTGAGAGCAGCAATAACAACAACAACGAAAATACATTTAATGAAAAATGTACTTAAAAATACGATAGAAACAAAATGTTGCTAGAATTTTGTACTATTTTTCAGTAAGAAAGCTTTTTTTTCCATAATTTTTCAATTTTAATTTCCTGAAACTGGAAAAAGGCTTGCCCCTCATTAATGTAGGGCAAGAGGTGAGTAGCATTTATTTGTAGGAATTCACTCTTAAGTAGCCTGTTGATGTAGGTACACGTATGTAGCCCCCCTGGACTACGCTACAGAGCCACATTATTACTCTACACAGCCACATTATTACACTACACTGCCATATTATTACATCGACATACCATGTTCACTGAATTTAATAGTTTCTAACAACTACCTTTAGATGCCATCATAAACAAAGGAAGAAGTAATGAATAATTCATTCCACGAATTGCAAACAAACGCATATGAAGGACAGTTACTAGACAAGATGCCAGATTCAGTTTTCTCTAACGCTACATCAGAGGAAACATAATGGAAATAAGTCACTCTGTCTGACTTTTTTGGGTTATCCTAGGTTCTCTACACATATGCTACTATGTATGATAATTCTATGTAACTGTATTTGTGTATACCTGAATAAACTTACTTACTTACTTACCTTCCACTCTCCTCTCTCCACCCTCCTTGATTCGCCGGTACTCACCGTTCAACAACATATACACATTGCATGTTTTATATACCATTTTTATATGCTGTATGCTATGTAATGTGTTTCTTATATAATTTTGAAGACAATATCATAGATGGATTAATGAAAATGTCTATATTAACCTAAAATAAGACATTTAATATGCCCAGAAGTGATTATTATTAAACATACATCGCATATAAACATTGCATGTTTTTATATATACTATGCAACGTGTTTCCTATATAATTTTGATGAAAATATCATAGATGGATTAATGAAAATGTCTATATTCACTCCAAAACACGCGGCGCAGTGCGATTCTCGGGACAAAATTGAGCCGAAAAAAACTGTTCCAAACTCGAAGCATGTGATAGGGCGTATGAAACTCGGGGTTCCACTTTACCTGGAGTCAAATTTTCCTCATAGATATGAAGGCAAGCTAATGCCAGGAATCTTTGTTAGCCCTCAGATTCAGGAATTAATGAAGGACAAGTATTTTGATGAAGTATTAGCAGGTGTAGAGGTGAATGTATGGTTTTCATTCAAGCAGATTGCCCACAACTTCCTGGGAAACAGGCACTTCCCTGAACATGAAAAAATTATTCAAGACCTGATTTCAAATTTCCAATAACTTGGGTATAGAATGAGTGTGAAGATGCACTTTTTTTGCACTTGCATATTGACTATTGTTTTTTAAAACAGTTTGTGACAGAGCCAACTAGGGGAAATAACCTCCTTGACTTGGTTCTTGCCAGTAGGGAAACACTAATTAATAATCTTTAGGTTAATGATGAGCTTGGGGAAAGTGATCACAAATCACTCAGTTTTAATATATCATGGAATTCCCCTAATAATGGCAATCAAGTCTCCATCCCTGACTTTCGCTTGGCCGATTTCATAGGACTGAAAAATTACTTAGGTGGGCTGAACTGGAATGACCTGACTAAGGGTCAGGTAGGTGGTGATGGTTGCCAATATGATGCTTTCCAGGGCATAGTTCTAGCTGCTCAGTCAAATCATGTTCCAAATAGGGAAATCAGATCAAACAAAAATGATCCTAAATGGATGAACAATAGATTAAAATATCTGATTGGTCAAAAGAGAGGCATATATAGGCAAATCAAAAGAGGAGAGGGGCAATTAAGAAATCAATATATTCAGTTAAAGAGAGAAATAAAAAAGGGAATTAGAAAAGCAAAAAGAGATTATGAGGTTAAAGTTGCAAGAGAATCGAAGACTAACCCAAAAGGATTCTTTCAGGTATACAGAAGTAAGATCAGGGACAAGATAGGCCCACTCATAAGTTCCTCGGGTCAGTTCACTGACAGTGATAAGGAAATGTGTAGAATTTTTAACACATACTTCCTTTCAGTTTTTACACAGGAGGATACCAGCGATATTCCAGAACTGATAAATTATGTAGAACAGGACGATAATAAACTGTGCACGATTAGGGTCACAAGTGACATTGTCCTTAGGCAAATAGATAAATTAAAACCTAACAAATCCCCAGGCCCTGATGAACTGTATGCAAGGTTCTAAAGGAATGTAAAGAGGAGCTTAGCAAACCTTTGGCTAATCTTTTCAACATATCACTTCAAACTGGCATGGTGCCAGATAAGTGGAAAATAGCAAATGTGATACCTATTTTCAAAGCAGGTGACAGGTCCTTAGCTTCGAACTATAGACCAATAAGCCTAACCTCCATAGTGGGAAAATTTATGGAGTCAATAATTGCCGAGGCAGTTCGTAGCCACCTTGAAAAGCATAAATTAATCAACGAATCTCAGCATGGTTTTACAAAGGGGCGTTCCTGCCTTACGAATTTATTAACTTTTTTCACTAAGGTATTTGAGGAGGTAGATCATGGTAATGAATATGATATTGTGTATATGGACTTCATTAAGGCTTTTGACAGGGTCCCACATCAGAGACTATTGAGGAAAATTAAGGCACATGGAATAGGAGGAGAAATTTTTTCCTGGATAGAGGCATGGTTGACAAATAGGTAGCAGAGAGTTTGCATAAATGGGGAGAAATCAGAGTGGGGAAGCGTCACGAGCGGTATTCCACAGGGGTCAGTGTTGGGCCCCCTGCTGTTCACAATCTACATAAACGACATAGATGAGGGCATAAAGAGCGACATCAGCAAGTTTGCTGATGACACCAAAATAGGCCGTCGAATTCATTCTGACGAGGACATTAGAGCACTCCAGGAAGATTTGAAAAGACTGATGCAGTGGTCGGAGAAGTGGCAGATGCAGTTTAATATAGACAAATGCAAAGTTCTAAATGTTGGACAGGACAATAACCATGCCACATATAAACTAAATAATGTAGATCTTAATATTACGGATTTAGGAGTTCTGGTTAGCAGTAATCTGAAACCAAGACAACAGTGCATAAGTGTTCGCAATAAAGCTAATAGAATCCTTGGCTTCGTATCAAGAAGCATAAATAATAGGAGTCCTCAGGTTGTTCTTCAACTCTATACATCCTTGGTTAGGCCTCATTTAGATTATGCTGCACAGTTTTGGTCACCGTATTACAGAATGGATGTAAATGCTCTGGAAAATGTACAAAGGAGAATGACAAAGTTGATCCCATGTATCAGAAACCTTCCCTATGAGGATAGACTAAGGGCCCTGAATCTGCACTCTCTAGAAAGACGTAGAATTAGGGGGGATATGATTGAGGTGTATAAATGGAAGACAGGAATAAATAAAGGGGATGTAAATAGTGTGCTGAAAATATCTAGCCTAGACAGGACTCGCAGCAATGGTTTTAAGCTGGAAAAATTCAGATTCAGGAAGGATATAGGAAAGTACTGATTTGGTAATAGAGTTGTGGATGAGTGGAACAAACTCCCAAGTACATTGATAGAGGCCAGAACGTTGTGTAGCTTTAAAAATAGGTTGGATAAATACATGAGTGGATGTGGGTGGGTGTGAGTTGACCTGATAGCTTGTGCTACCAGGTCGGTTGCCGTGTTCCTCCCTTAAGTCAATGTGACCTGAACTGACTGGGTTGGGTGCATTGGCTTAAGCCGGTAGGAGACTTGGACCTGCCTCGCATGGGCCAGTAGGCCTGCTGCAGTGTTCCTTCGTTCTTATGTTCTTAACAATTGTGGGGACTACAGTGAGGAACAATGAGAGCAGTTCCATCAGGATATTTGTACCATGAAAACTTGATACCAGGGCAAATGGAATGTCAGCATGATGGCAGATTACTGCTGGTCATTGCAACGTAATGGTACGATGCACAGCACAAGCGGAAATCAAAGTGGGCCTCCTTTGATTCAGCATGAAGGCTAACCATTAGGAGCATATTTTTTCAATAAAATCATTTGATTTGATTTATGTTGATTTGGAATTCATATGCTCTTAAAACTAACAAAATGAGCTTTTCCATGATTACAGTGGTTTCAGTTTAAGTTTAATATCTTTATTATGCACCCCATACCCATCCTGTGGGCGGGAGTCAAAAGATTACAAAGGTACATAATGGGTCCAGGGACTGGATCCCAAAGTTATGATAGCTGAACTAGTTACAAACGTAATGAATTCCAGGTAGATCTTACCTGGAGTTTACCTGGAGAGAGTTCCGGGGGTCAACGCCCCCACGGCCCGGTCTGTGACCAGGCCTCCTGGTGGATCAGAGCCTGATCAACCAGGTCTGGCCACATCTCCGATCCGGCACACCTCCGTTTACCCCTAGTTATTTTTCATGACCCTTACAGCAGTCCTTTCCTTCACAGCATTCTGATTCCTCCATGCTTACACACTTTCCGTTGCCTCCACACATTGAGTTCACTGACCCTAATAGCCCATAGATTCTATTGCTTCTTATTATTGACACACCTGTCTTTGTGAATGATGGCTTATTTACAGTATAATATTCTTGGCCTCAGGCATAATCAGGGAGAGCTCCAGGTGTTGCTCTCCCAGTTTTTCCCAGTATTTGTCACGTTACAAGAGCCCAAAATTCCTTCAGCTGTTATTCGGATCCCTTTCCTGTTGAATAAATTAATGAGAGTGCACTTCTTGTGTGAGCTGGTATACCATATCAACAGGTTTTTGCTCATTCTCTGTTGCATTATACTACAGCCGATATTTATTTGCACAGATGGTATACAGTTTGCTCACTATATCTCTCCTCTTCCCATGCATTCTGTATCTCAAATATTGTGTTCTTGATTTCTTCTCTACCACTCCTCTTCCAGGGATGGCTCCTTGGCACGATGAAGAGGCTCTTGGTCTGAGGAATTAGACCTGTTGGTTTCCTTCCTCAGACCGAATCTAATTACCCCCCAATCCCCCTTCCCTATCCCGTCCTCCCTTTTCCCTTTCCTCCTCCTGCTCCTCCCCACCCCTCCCTTATTCCTTTCCTTGTTTTGGCCTTTGGGATTCTTACCACAGGCACACCAGTTTCTAGGTAGGGGAAAGGGTACTGGGGTTTGTTCCATTCCATTGAGGTTCTTGGCTGTGGTGTAGTTTGCCGTGGAATCTGGATTGCCTGGGGATGTCTTGATCCCTCTCAGTTCTCCCGAGGGCTGGCTTTGGGTGTCTTTTGGGCGACGGGTGTATCTCTGGAGGCCGCTTTTTGGATTCCAGTGGTGGTGGCCAAAGAAGGTATGCTATTACCTGGAGTTTACCTGGAGAGAGTTCTGGGGGTCAACGCCCCCGTGGCCCGGTCTGTGACCAGGCCTCCTGGTGGATCATAGCCTGATCAACCAGGCTGTTACTGCTGGCTGCATGCAATCCAATGTACGAGCCACAGCCCGGCTGGTCAGGTACCCACTTTAGGTGTTTGTCCAGTGCCTACTTGAAGACAGCCAGGGGTCTATTGGTAATCCCCCTTATGTATGCTGGGAGGCAGTTGAACAGTCTCGTACTCCTGACACTTATTGCATTGTCTCTTAACGTGCTAGTGACACCCCTGCTTTTCATTGGGTGGATGTTGCATCGTCTGCCGAGTCTGTTGCTTTTGTTGTGAGTGATTTTCGTGTGCAAGTTCGGTACTAGTCCCTCTAGGATTTTCCAGGTGTATATAATCATGTATCTCTCCCACCTGCGTTCTCATTATCCATCCTGTCATTTTTCCAGCAGATGCGATTGATACAATGTTATGGTCCTTGAAGGTGAGATCCTCTGATATGATCACTCCCATATCTTTGACGTTGGTTTTTCACTCTATTTTGTGGCAGATATCCAGCTACCCTACCCGAGGTAGCTCGGCAGATGTGAGGTTGCTATCCTGGATTGCTGGTTTACTGGCATGAAGGGTAGGGTATGGCATGGGCTCCATGATGCATCTGTGCCACTTGCGGTGCTGAGGTCCTCTTGGATGTGGAGGGAGATTTCCGGCCTGTCATTCATCCTAGGAGCTATTCCTCCCTGTTCCCCCCTTTTTTTATTCTTTTATTTTTATTTTCTTTCCGTCTATCTTTTTTTTCTTAAAAACAAAAAGAAAGAAGAAACCAAACCATGGAAGACCCAGTCCATGATCCTGCTACCTCAGGGCCCATTCTAGATACCATACCAAGTTCTGACTATGCCTCGTTTTTTGACCACTCTTCGGACACTTCCAATGCCCCTGTACCTCTTGCTGGTGCTGTTTGATCACCCGCCTCAGGTACCAAGGTTTCGACTGACTCCTTCGATATGTCTGACCTCCGCTCTTCTTTGAATATGCTTCCAGCCTCTCCCTCTATGGTGCGGCAATTTTCAAATTGCCTGCACATCCCACGAAAGACCAGCTATAGTCCCACTCCTAAATGCCCACAACAATTACCTGATGATACTTTTTCGCTTCCTTCTCATTCTACTCATTCTACTCAGTTCTGGAATGCACAATGGACTAAATTCTTTACTTTACGACCAACTTCCTCTATTACCTATCTTTCCGACCATAGTATTGGCAAGGTGCTCCTACGCCATGTTGGTAGAGATATATCCTTTCTCACTCTCAAGAGCGGTACATGCATCATCACTGTCCAGAATGCTTACCAAGCTCATGACCTTTCTCTTCTTTCAAATATCGATACTATTCCTGTCACTATCAAAAAACATCATTCCCTCAATTCTTGTAGTGGTACTGTCATTCTGCCAAATACCATTGTCCAACAGAATTTCCAGACATGTGGTGATAACATTCTAGAACAGCAGGAACTCCAGGAACTCCCACTCCTTAAAGTAGACACTTATGTCCTTCCTGCCCGTGGGTGAAGACGATACCCTTGCAATGTAGCTTGATTAACTTTTGACTGTCGTGAACTCCCATCCTCTGTTTATATAGCAGGACATCATTTACAAGTTCGAAAGGTGATCTCTACACTGCAACAGTGTAGAAATTGCTGGCGTTTTGGTCATCCAGCGAAATGTTGCAGGTCTATAGCCGAATGCCCAGTCTGTGGTAAGATAAGATAAGATAAGATTTCGTTCGGATTTTTAACCCCGGAGGGTTAGCCACCCAGGATAACCCAAGAAAGTCAGTGCGTCATCGAGGACTGTCTAACTTATTTCCATTGGGGTCCTTAATCTTGTCCCCCAGGATGCGACCCACACCAGTCGACTAACACCCAGGTACCTATTTGCTGCTAAGTGAACAGGACAACAGGTGTAAGGAAACGTGTCGAAATGTTTCCACCCGCCGGGAATCGAACCCGGGCCCTCCGTGTATGAAGCGGGAGCTTTAGCCACCAGACCACGGGGCCAGCGGTGCCATTGACCATTCCAATACGTCTTGTGGTCGACCTCTCTCTTGCCTTAATTGTCATGAAGCCCAACCTTCTTACTCTCACCATTGCCAAGTTTACTTAAATGAGCGAGAAATCTGTTGCCTCAAAGAGGTAGAAGGTTTCCCCTATGCTCTGGCAGTTTTTCAACTACGCCTCCAAGGAAGACTACCCTGTATTTCTTATTCTCGTGTTTCTAAACGTCCACCCACCTCTAGGGTCCCATCTTCTGCAGCCTCCTCTGTGGTTACCCCTTCCATAGTCACTCCTGTCTCTAATTCTTTTGCCGTCCTGGACTCAGAAGTCCCTACCTCAACACCTCAGTCTGTTCTCACTTCTTCAAGTTCGCCCTCACAAGGTCCGATATCGACAAGGCCTGGAGTTTACCTGGAGAGAGTTCTGGAGGTCAATGCCCCTGCAGCCCGGTCTGTGACCAGGTCTCATGGTGGATCAGGGCCTGATCAGCCAGGCTGTTTGTTGTGATAGGAACACAGGCCTTATCTCTAGGCTTTATTGAACATAGAATCTTCATAGTACTTCTGCAACAACAAAATATAATGACTAGTACATCTAATAACTGCTTCTACAGGGATGGTGATGTCTTGCATATGTCAAGAGAAAGTTATACCTACAGGCCACATATTTAAACTCACCATGTAATCTGCATCACTAATATATTGATGTAAAAGAAGAGAATCACACACCATGTGTTGGCACCCATGACACACACCAAACTGTTGTTGTTGTTAAGGGCCCCGAGAGGTGGTGCAGTATAATCCTGTTGCTGCTCCCCACAGGAGCAGTATCACTACAATCTCCCCCTTCTAAAATATCAGAGACAGTAATCTCCCAAACTGTTAGGTGGGCGACGTACACGTCCCGACCTTCGTAGCCCTTGAGCCTCTTCACCAGGTTCAATATTTTCCAGCTGGGTTTGACTAACTGATGGAGCAGAATCCTCTATTTCTGTAGGGGTAGTCTCAAGGGGATTTCCAGGAGAAAACGAAGCATCTTTCACATCTATTGGTGTATCTTGAGATTCCACACTAATGGGGATTTCAACTGGGGCTAAATGTCTTATAGATACTGTAGTCTCTTCACCATTTTGGTAGCGAATATGGGCGTAATGTGGATTAGCTTGCAGGAGCTCTACCTCTTCCACTAAAGGATCCGTCTTGTTCATCCTACGGTGACTCTTCAGGAGAACGGGTCCAGGATGACATAACCAAGTGGGCACGGAGGCTCCCGTAGAGGAACGACGTGAATAGTTGAGGAGTCTTTCATTAGGGGTTGCATTAGTAGCTGTGCACAGCAATGATCTAATAGAGTGAAGAGCATCAGGTAGGACAGTTTGCCAGTGCTCAACAGGTAGATTGCGCGACTTCAATGTCATTGTAACTGCCTTCCATATAGTACCATTGAACCGCTCCACTTGACCATTGCCTTGAGGGTTGTAGCTTGTTGTTCTGCTGCAGGCAATACCTTTGCTAGCCAAAAACTCCTGAAGTTCGTTACTCATGAACGAAGATCCCCTGTCTGAATGGATATAAGCTGGCATACCAAAAATAGAGAACAACTGTGAAAGACAACTAATAACAGTTGAAGCAGTCATATTTGCACAGGGGAACACAAAGGGAAACCTTGAATATTCATCTACTATGGTAAGGAAATATCTATTCTGATTTGTGCTTGGTAGAGGTCCTTTGAAATCTATATTCAGTCTCTAGAAAGGCTGGGTGGATTTTATGAGATGAGTCTTCTCTGGCTGATGAAAGTTTGGCTTGCACTCTGCACATACTCTGCATGCTCTGATCACTTGTCGCACATCTTCCACTGAGTAGGGCATGTTCTTTGATTTGACAAAATGGTACAGGCGTGTAACTCCTGGGTGACACAAAGCCTTGTGGAGCGCTGAGAGTGATTGCAAATCATGACATGCTGCTCCACAGTGGGACCTAGAGAATGCATCAGGTGAGATGTTCTCTTGACCCGGTCGGTACAGAATATCAAAGTCATAACACGATAGTTCCATCCTCCAGCGTAATATCTTGTCATTCTTTATCCTACTTTTGTGCTTCTTGTCGAACATATACATCACGGACCGTTGGTCAGTCCTTATGGTGAAATGTCTACCAGTTAAATAATGCCTCCAGTGGCGAACTGCTTCTATTATGGCCTGAGCTTCCTTTTCTACAGCAGCATAACACTTCTGGGATCATTGAAAAGTTCTCGAAAAGAAGGCCACTGGTCGTCCTGCCTGAGATAAGACTGCAGCAATGGCAATGTCAGATGCATCCGTTTCCACTTCGAATGGTAGGGACTCATCAATGGCTTGAACTACTGAGTTTTCAATGTCCTGTTTAAGAGTATGGAAAGCGGCTTCTGCTTCCTTTGTCACAGGAAATGTGGTAGCACTCAATGGGCGGACTTTACTTGAATAGTTGTAGATCCATTGTGAGTAATAAGCAAAGAGACCAAGAGTTCTTCGGAGAGACTTTTTGTTGAGACATTGGAAGTTCCCGTAGAGGTCGTAGTCGTTCAGGGTCTGGGAATATTGAACCTCCTTCCACTACATAACCAAGGATGCTAAGCCTTTTAGTTGAAAAAGTGCACTTTTCCCTCATTGTAACTGATATTTTTCTTCTTGGCGGCTTCCAAAAACTTATCAAGATTTGCATCATGTTCCTCCTGGGTCTTGCCACAAATGGTAACATTATCTAAATACGCATAAGTTCCCACGAGTTGCTCTTCCTGAATGAGTGAATCCATAATTCGTTGGAAGCAGGCTACCCCATTGGTGACTCCAAAAGGGACTCTGGTAAACTGATACAGACCATCACTAGCCTGAAACGCTGTGTATGGTTTATCTTCATTCCTTATAGGGACTTGATGATAGGCACTCTGTAGATCAATTGTGCTAAACACATAGTACTGAGTAATTTTGTTCACTGTATCATCAATTCGAGGTAGAGGGTATCCATCAAGAAGCGTAAATTTGTTGATTGTCTCAGAGTAATCGATAGCCAGTCTCCATTTCCTATAATCATCTTTAACAACAATAACCTGTGCACGCCAAGGGGAATTACTCGGTTCTATAATACCCTCCTTCAGCAGCCTCTGAGTTTCCTTCTCAATGAACATCCGATCCTCATAAGAATAGCGGCGTGACTTAGCTGATATAGGATGGCAATCCGTGGTAAGATTTGCAAAGAGCTTTGGTGGGTCTACCCTTAAAGTACTAAGTCCACAGACAACAAGAGGAGGCAGTTCACCTCCATATGTTAAGGTGACACTACCATGCAGCTTCTGAAAGTCCTGACCAAGGATAACATCAGAGCACAGTTGTGGCAGAATAGCTAAATGTACATCTTGATAATCCTTTCCATTAACTCTGAGATTTACCTTACAAAACCCTAAGGTCTGAATAGAGAGAGATGTTGATGCCATTGAAACGGTACCTGATAAGTGATGTACAGTCAAGGAGTGGCGTTTAACTAAGTCAAGGTTGATGAAACTCTCTGAGCTGCCACTATCAATAAGACCATCTACTTCTGTTCCTTTGATGAATACTTTCACAACTGCCTTTGACAGTGAATTTGGAGTAGCTGCAGAAGTCACTGTTGCTAGTGTCGCATGATCACTGGAATGTGTGGAGGCACTAGCTCTTGTTGATGCATTAGCACAACATACTTTAGCAAAGTGACCTTTCTTGTGGCATTTACGGCACATTGCTTCACGAGCAGGACACTTTGGACGTGGATGTCTTGAAAAACCACAAAAGAAACACACCGTACCTGCTGCTGCTGTCACTGAGGCAGGTTCCCCAGTAACTTCATTGCAAGAGTCTTGGTCAGGAATTGCAGCACTTACCACTCGAGAAGGCTGAGTGGTACTGTATACTTCAGAATTCTTCTGGGCTGAATCTAGAGCTCTTGCCTGGTCGAAGGCAGTGGCTAAGTCGAGAGTTTTATTCTCCAATAAACGCTGCCTTATTATTGGTGATTGCAGGCCACTGATAAACGCATCCCTGATGGACTCTTCACAATACCGAGCAGCTGTCACTGCTTGGAAGTGACAGCCCTTACCTAAAATTTTCAGTGCTTGAAGGTATTCCTCTAAGGATTCATCAGTCTGCTGGCGGCGAGTTGCAAGGCGATAGCGTGCAAAGATTTCATTTGTAGGTTTAATATACTGAGACTTGAGGGTTTTGATAGCATCTTCGTAGGTATTACACTCAGAAATAGCCTCATACATCTTAGGTGACACAAAATTGATGAGCAGACTTAGTTTATCTAGATCTTCTTTAGCCCTTTGAGGGTTTTGGTCGTACTAGTACGTCTTACGCATAGGGGTTTTTGACGTACTAGTACTCATAAATTCTAGCGGCCTCAGATCTAGTGGGAGAAAGCTGGTAGGCCTTCATATGAAAGAATGGGTCTATGTGGTCAGTGTGCACAGTCTAAAAAAAATCCTGCAGCACACAGTGCATAATGAGAAAAAAAAAACTTTGACCATTTTTTTTTAATAAATCAGCGACTTTGCAGTGTATTTTCGTATGGTATTTATTGTTGTATTCTAGTTTTCTTGGTCTCATTTTATAGAATGGAAGACATATTACAGAAATTGAGATGATTTTGACTGGTTTTACAATGAAAGGTGCCTTGAAATTGAGCTCAAAGTAGCAGAAATGTTCGATTTTTACCAAACTTCAAAAGTAAACAAATCGTGCCAAGCGTGCAATACACGTCAACTGGTGAGTCTAATATTCTTTCACAAGTGCACCAATAATATTTATACCATTTTTTACACTAATGCAGTAGTCTGCGTAACAGTAAATCTTATATTTTTTGTGAAAATAAAAATTCAAAATGGAAAGCAAAAGAATATAAGAGGGGCCTTGAGACGTGACTAATGACTAGAGGAAATGTCATTTTAGTGCCAGGAATGTCTTTCTTGTTTATTCTGGACCCTATTCGGAAATTGGCATCTTTTGAAATTTGTGTGAAATTGGTAAAATTGCTAAATTCTGACCACTGTACTGGATAGTTGAATTTCATAAATGGGTGGTTTCTTGCACCCATTCGATAGAAAAAATGGAGTTCTAGCGAAATATTCATGTTTTTTGTCGACTAGTACAGTGAAATTGGCCGAAAATGGGGCTCAAAGTGGGCAAAATCGCCGATGCGTAAACATCGCCGAGACCGCTAACTTTGCGAGAGCATAATTCCGTAAGTTTTCTATCAAATTTCAAACTTTTGGTGTCTTTATGATCGGGAAAAGATTCTCTATCTTTTCATTAGAGAAAATAATTTTTTTTTTTTTAAATTTGGCCGACCCTGAGAACGAGTTTTGGAGAGGGCCTGTCGACCCTCAAAGGGTTAGGAAGGGCTCCCAAGAAGTTTTCGAAAGTCTTAAACCAGTGCTTCCATTCCTGAGCAGCCGTTGATAAGTTGGGGTCACAGTCTAGCCTCTCAGGTTTCAGTAAACGCTCCATGTTGTGATGTAGTCTAGCGCAGGATCACCACCAGGTAGCCCAGGATTCTATGTTCAATAAATTGTTGTGATAGAAACACAGGCCTTATCTCTAGGCTTTATTGAACATAGAATCTTCATAGTACTTCTGCAACAACAAAATATAATGACTAGTACATCTAATAACTGCTTCTACAGGGATGGTGATGTCTTGCATATGTCAAGAGAAAAGTTATAACTACAGGCCACATATTTAAACTCACCATGTAATCTGCATCACTAATATATTGATGTAAAAGAAGAGAATCACACACCATGTGTTGGCGCCCATGACACACACCAAACTGTTGTTGTTGTTAAGGGCCCCAAGAGGTGGTGCAGTATTATCCTGTTGCTGCTCCCCACAGGAGCAGTATCACTACACTGTTACTGCTGGCGGCACGCAATCCAACATACGAACCACAGCCCGAGTGGTCAGGTACCGACTTTAAGTGATTGTCCAATGCCTGCTTGAAGACAGCCTGGAGTCTATTGGTAATCCCCCTTATGTATGCTGGGAGGCAGTTGAACAGTCTTGGGCCCCTGACACTTATTGTGTTGTCTCTTAACGTGTAAATGGCACCCCTGCTTTTCATTGGGGGATGTTGCATCATCTACCGAGTCTTTTGCTTTTGTAGGGAGTGATTTTCGTGTGCAAGTTTGGTACTAGTTCCTCAAGAATTTTCTAGGTGTATATAATCGTGTATCACTCCAGCTTGCATTCCAGGGAGTGCAGGTTCAGGAACTTCAAGCGTTCCAAGTAATTGAGGTGTTTTATCTCCGTTATGCGTGCCGTGAACATTTTCTGTACATTTTCTAGGTCAGCAATTTCACCTGCCTTGAAAGGTGCTGTTAGTGTGCAGCAATATTCCAGCCTAGATAGAACAAGCGACCTGAAGAGTGTCATCATGGGCTTGGCATCCCTAGTTTTGAAGGTTCTCATTATCCATCCTGTCATTTTTCTTGCTCATGCGATTGATACAATGTTATGGTCCTTGAAGGTGAGATCTTCCGACATGATCACTCCCAGGTTTTTGACGTTAGTTTTTCACTCTATTGTGTTGTTGGAATTTGTTTTATACTCTGATGAAATTTTAATTTCCTCACGTTTACCATATTGGAATAATTGAAATTTCTCAACATTGAACTTCATATTGTTTTCTGCAGCCCACTGAAAGATTTGGCTGATGTCCACCTGGAGCCTTGCAGTGTCTTCAACGGAGGACACTGTCATGCAGATTCGGGTGTCATCTGCACAGTATGACATGGCACTATGGCCTACATCCCTGTCTATATCAGATATGAGGATGAGGAACAAGATGGGAGTGAGTACTGTGCCTTGCAGAACAGAGCTTTTCACAATAGCTGCCTCAGATTTTACTCTGTTGACTACTACTCTTTGTGTTCTCTTTGTCAGGAAATTATTGATCCATCTACCAACTTTTCCTGTTATTCCTTTAGCACGCATTTTGTGCGCTATTACACTATGGTCACACTTGTCGAAGGTTTTTGCAAAGTCTGTATATATTACATCTGCATTCTGTTTGTCTTCTAGTGCATTCTGGTCCTTGCCGTAGTGATCCACTAGTTGAGACAGACAGGAGCGACCTGCTCTAAACCCATGTTGCCCTGAGTTGTGCAACTGATGGCTATCTAGATGGGTGGCGATCTTTCTTCTTAGGACCTTTCAAAGATTTTTATGATATGGGTTGTTAGTGGCATCGGTCTGTAGTTCTTTGCTATTGCTTTACTACCCCCTTTGTGGAGTGAGGCTATCTCTGTTGTTTTTAGCAACTATGGGACGACCCAAGTGTCCATGCTCCCTCTCCATAGGATGTTAAAAGCATATGATAGGAGCTTCTTGAAGTTCTTGATGAACACGGAATTTCATGAGTCTGGCCCTCTGGCAGAGTGCATGGGCATTTATCCCCTGTTCGAAGTCGCTTGACATCAGGATAATGTCAGATAGGCTTGTGCTTACCAAATTCTGTGGCTTCCTCATAAAAAAATTATTTAGACCTCGTACAACACCTCCCAATCGCCCCTCTACTTCTCAGAATTCCAAAAAATCCCCATTGCTCAAATCTCATTTAACCCGTCCTTCCCTTCTTCTACCTACACATTTTTACCTTTCCAGTCTCTGTGCGTGGTTCTTCACCTCTAACTGACTGTTACAAGTGTGGAGGTTCACCCTCCTCCTCGTACTGTACCTTCCTCCCCTGTCTCCTTCCAAGTTTCTTCTTCCCCCTCCTAGGTTTCTCCCTTTTCTGTCCCCTCCCACACTTCTTCTCTAGTTTCTTCTGCCTTTTCGTCCCTCCCTACTTTGGTACAGTTCATTGCTGTCCCAATCTTTACTCACCCTCCTATTTCCATCTCCAGTATTGTCTCCCATACAACGTCTTTGTCTTCCGAAACACTTGAAGCTATCTCAGAATATTTTGAAGAGACTAGACCATCAATGGACACTGATCCACCTCTTGTTCCTCCTCTTCCCTCTCCTCCATCTGCGCAACTCCTATCTTTGCAGCGTCTCATTCCTTCGCTGCTTGAACATTTTCCGCTGCCACCACATGTGGACTTTTCTAACCCCTCTAATCCATAGATGCCTTTACCTGCAGGTTTTTTGTATCTTTCTCATTACCAATCATGGCCTATTTACAGTGGAATACCTGCGGCGTCAGAAGTAACTGGGGTGAGCTTCAGATGTTGCTCTCCTGTTGGTGTTTGCTTACAGGAACCAAAATTATACTCCACTGTTATCCATCCCATCTCAGGCTATGATTTATTATATTCTTCGGATCCTTTTTCTGATTTAGCCTTTAATGAAAGTGCCCTTCTTATATGCACTGATATTCCGTATTGTCAAATATTTGTTTATACTTTGCTGCATTACACTACAGGCCGTATGCACTTGAATAAATAGTATTTAATTTATTCTTTGTATCTCTCTCCTTCTCGGACAATATCTACCTCAGCTGTTGCCTTACTTGCTTCGTCCTTCCTCCTTTAACCCTTAAACTGTCCAAACGTAGATCTACGTTTGCAAGCGTAGTGCTCCAAATGTAGATCAACGTTTTATTTTTCATTCTTTCAAATTTGGCACAATAGACTTGAGTCGCCTAGACATGAAAGAATGGGTCTGTGCACTCAGTGTGCACACTATTAAAAAAATCTGGGAGCACTTAGTACCTCAGCTGTTTTAATAATCTTCCTGGCCTGCTAGTGTACCTCGCATATAATCTATTTATTTATTTAATTTATTTAGTAATTTAAGCATACAAACAGAGGTACAAAAAATGCAGGTAAGAGCAGCATGCCAAAGCCACTTATATGCATAGCATTACGGGCTGGCTTAAAATTAACTTAAGATTAACTAAGCAATGATGAAATCAGTGATAAAGCATTATTGTAAACAGATAACTATAAAGCACAAATGAGTATTACAAAGACAGGTCATATGGTTGCTTGCATTGCTGTACATTCAGTCGAATGGAGTATTCTGTTAGGTAGTGTATTTAAAAAAATAATAAAGTTAGATTGGGTCCTAGGTTTAACATTTGTGTGATATAATTGTGAGTAACATATAGGATATACAATTTATAAGGTTCAGTTATTCAGTATTTATTTGGTTTTGAGTGAGTAAGTGAACTTTGAGAAGAGACTTGAATTTATAAACAGGTAGTGTTTCTTTTATATTTACAGGTAATGAATTCCAGATTTTAGGGCCTTTTATGTGCATTGAGTTTTTGCATAGCGTGAGATGGACACGAGGAACATCAAAGAGTGATCTGTGCCTTGTGTTATGGTCATGTGTTCTGTTGAGGTTGGCAAGGAGATGTTTGAGGGGAGGGTTAATATCAGAGTTAAGTGTTCTATGTATGTAATAAGTGCAGTAATAAGTATGGATGTTTTGTATGGTGAGTAGGTTGAGTGTTTTGAATATTGGTGGAGTTTGTTGCCTGTAGTGAGAATTTGTTATCATTCTAACTGCAGCCTTTTGTTGGGTAATTAGTGGTCTGAGATGGTTAATTGTTGTTGAACCCCATGCACAAATTCCATAGGTGAGATAGGGGTAAATAAGAGAGCGACAAAGGGCCAGGAGGGCTGACTGTGGAACATAGTACCGTATCTTCGATAGTATGCCTACAGTCTTGGAGATTTTCTTAGAAATTTGTTGTATATGTGTATGAAATTTGAGTCTATTATCGAGGTGGATTCCTAAGAATTTTCCCTCTGTTAGCTTTGTGATAGGTGATCCGTTTATTGTTATGTTAAGAGGTACATCTGTAGCTCTGTTACCAAACTGAATGAAGTAGGTTTTGTCAATGTTTAGTGTAAGTTTGTTAGTCCTCATCCAGGTAGATATTTTCTGTAATTCGGTGTTTACAGTATTGGCTAGCGTGACTGGGCTCGGGTGAGAGAAGACGTATGTAGTGTCATCTGCAAAAAGTGTGGGTTTGAGTAATTGCGAAGCATTTGGTAGGTCATTTATGTATAGGAGAAAGAGAAGAGAGCCAAGGACACTTCCCTGTGGGACACCAACTGTAATTGGTTGTGAGGAAGAGCTTGCCCCATTTGCGTACACATATTGGCTTCTGTTGCTGAGGTAAGACTTGAGGTAGTTGAGGGAGTGCCCTCTAATACCATAGTGTGACAATTTTACGTGGAGCAAGTCATGGTCAACTGTATCAAAAGCTTTACGTAAGTCAATGAAGATCCCCAGTGGAACTTCTTTTTTCTCTATTGCAGTGTATATATGTTCTAGCATGTGTATAATAGCATCATTAGTATTTTTATTAGGCCTGAATCCAAATTGGCAGGGGTTGAGAATGTTTTGGGAGATGAGGTAGGAGTAGATTCGTTTATGAATTAATTTTTCGAAGATTTTTGAGAGAGGGTGTAAATTGGATATTGGCCTATACATGTAGTTATTCAACTCTGTTTGGTCTCCTCCTTTATGGATCGGGGTGACCCTTGCTATTTTGAGAACTGTAGGGAAGGTGGAGGATTCAATGGATTTGTTAAAGAGTGTTGCAATGATTGGTGATAGTACTTGTGACGCTTTTTTGTATATAAAGGGTGGTAAGGTATTTAAATCTCCTGCCTTGTTTTTTAGTTTGTTGATAATAAGGGAGTCTTCGTATGGGTTAGTCGGAGCTAGGAACAGTGTGTTCGGGTAGTTGCCAGTGAGGTAGTCATTTGGTGGGGTATCTGAGCTTGGGATTTTATTGGCAAGGTTTTGTCCTACAGTGGAGAAGAAATCATTGAGTCTGTTTGCTGTTTCTGTTGGTGGGAGTTGGGGTTCATCTGATTTTGCTAATTTTATTTCGCTATTTCGTGATATCTTTTTTGTTCCCAGAATTTCTGATAGGGTTTTCCAGGTCTTTTTTATATCACCTCGTAAGTTGGATAATCTGTTCTCATAATACAATTTTTTTGCCCTTCTTATCAGGCTGGTTAGGATTGACGAGTAACGTTTTGTTTGGTCTCTGGTTATGTGACCCATTCTGTACTGTTTTTCATATCGGTGTTTTGTATTTATGGATTTGAGAATGCTGGGTGTTAGCCAGGGACAGTTCAGTTTCTTAGCTGTCATCTGTTTAGTTTTTTTAGGGCAGTGCTTGTTATAAAGGTATTGGGTCTTTTTTAGAAAATTATTAAAACATTCGTCAATATCTGTATAGATTTCTAGCTCAGTGTGCCAGTCGATGTTTGTTACTGCTGCAGTGAAGTTATTAATGGCTGCCTCATTGTGAAGTCTGAAGGTGACTTTAGTAGTGTCTTGGGGTAGTTTACCAAGAGTTGTTATGAGGAAAGTAGGGTAGTGGTCTGTGGTATTATCTGTAATTATGCCTGATTTTAAAGGGGATATGGTGTTGGTCCAGATGTGGTCAAGTAGGGAAACACTAGTCTCTGTAACTCTTGTAGGTTTTGTTACTGTTGGTAGCAACATGCAGTTACTCATTGTGTTTGTGAATTCAGTAATGTGTGGGTCCTGGTCTTGCAGGAGATTTATATCCAACACATAGCAAAAAAGTATCAAAAACGGTTTGAATCCTTTCCAAGATACGATACTACGTGCCACAATCACTCATCTATACCTACCTCACCTATGCTATTTGTGCCTGGGGGATCAACAGCAGTAACCCACCTAAAGCCAATAATAACGTAACAAAAAGTCGCAGCTAACTCATCAACTAACTATAGGAAGACCACTTTTGTATCATATGCACATCCAAAACAAAATAGATTTACTCTCATTGTCTGTAATTACCCACTAATTTACTCTTACACTCACCCAAATGACTGTAAACATAAAATTCCTCACATAGCTACTGCCTAATAAATCTTAAGTTAGCCCTAAGTTTGCCTAAGTAACTCTCCCGACACAGACACAGTGTATCATGCCAAGATTTACCATTCCCATTACCAAATTTACTAATTGTAACATTGTTATATTTTTTGTACCACCTCATTATTATCTAACTTTTATATCAGTGCGCCATAATGTATATTAAAATGTACTGCTCCGTAACCTGTGTCAATATAGAGTAAGAATTAGGATTAGTCTGCTGAAATACCTAGGCCTGCTAGAGGCATTTTTTGTAATTAAGATTTTATAAAATGTAAACCACATATTGTGAACTTGACAAAGAAATAAACGTTTTCAGTTTTAGTTTCATATGTGTGGCAGGAAACGGTGGAGAAGTGATAGTGAGGGAGGATGGAGTGTGTGTGGGGGGAGAGAGAGAGAGTGTACCAGTATCAGACGTAGCTGGCTGCAGGCGACTCTCACAACACTACACTGCTACAACAATACTGTAAATATTTAGTCTTCCATTTTACATAAAACTCTGCCTTGCTTTGCCCTGCCTTGCCCTGTCCTACCCTGCCCTGCCTTGCCCTGTCCTACCCTGCCCTGCCTTGCCCTGTCCTACCCTGCCCTGCCTTGCACTGCATGCCTGTCTTTTTGTATGTTCGCCCTGCCTGCCTTGCCATGCCTATCCCTGCCTAGCCTGGCCCTGCCCTGCCTAGCCTGGCCCTGCCCTGCCTAGCCTGGCCCTGCCCTGCCTAACTCTGCCTGTGAAGGCTTACTCAGCCCTGTAACAACTTCAGACAGTATTACCAAGGCTGGCTCCTCCTCAGGAAAATTAATGAATAGAAAAAAAAATAATAATTCACAAAGATAAACACTTTATTATTTATTAATGCAAAGATAAAACATTAAAAAATGAAGGTGCATCATACTTGAAAGAAAAATGAAAAATGAAATAAAAAAATGACATTTGAATTCAACGCTAATATGTACAGTTATACTGGGGTGTCTGGTGGAGGTTGACACTGTCTTGTAGAAATTGTAGCCGTTACTGATGTGGCGGGTCACAGGTGTTGGTGACACCCCAACGGCTAGTTCTTCATAGAGTCTATAGCCTTGAATAGTCAGTCTAGATGACAGGAAAGCAGGTTCTTTACCACTACAAAGATGAGGGGTTGTTGTCTGCTGTCGCCTACAGTTAATCAGGGAGGTTATTACAACCCTGGATTTCAAAGGCCTGTTATCCCAGGTGTAATGGGAGCAAAAGAAACACAGCAGAAAGAGTTTAGACTTATATTATCCTTCACCAATTTAGAACAGCAATATGTACACTATGTACAGTAATAAGTATAGTGCACGTCACGGTAAGCAAGGCAGAAATAGAAGCCACAAGATAGCAGACCGTGCTTCAACCAGCTCTAGAATGGGAATGACAAGGGCAGACAGGAGAGCGGTATCCACATAACCTCTGCGATTGCCAATCCCACCTTCTTATTGGCTAGAACCTGATCACTAGTTGAACGATGGGGCCCCATCATCAACTCTTAGCAACCTGGTTCGCTGGTTGGGGGAGATAGCCTGTAAATGAGGGTGTGTCCATGCGCCGAATAAAGGTTACGTACTCTTTGCATGCCACACCCCCACCCCCGAGAAGGCTCAGGATTAGGCTGCCACCTCCCAGTGGTAACCGTGCCGCCATGGCACGAAATAATGGGACCGCCTATCCTCTCCACCATCCAACTCTTAGATAGAGCTCAGCTTTCCTAGTGACCAAAAGCCAAACCCTAAACTCAGAGCGAGACAGCAGTCAGATAGGCCAACATAGGTCCAAGATACAAGCGGACGGTAGCCCGTATCCCCTCACTAAAAAAAAAAACCCCACATCAGGGAGATAAAAAAAAGAGCTTGAAAGGGGGTTACCACAAATACATCCTAACCTAAATAAAATATTAAACTAGACTCTTGACAAAGAGTCTGCCAACACATTTTCTTTGCCGGCAATATATTTAATTTTTATGTTGTAGGGCTGCAGCCTGAGCGTCCAACGCATAAGCCTTGTGTTGTGATTCTTCATGGCTTGGAGATAGACTAACGGGTTGTGATCACTGTAGACTGTGACCACCTGCGATGTCTGGCCCACATAAACATCGAAATGCTCCAAAGCCAGTACCAGCGCGAGGGCTTCTTTTTCAATGGTAGAGTAAGCTCTCTGATGTGGCTGGAACTTGGCTGAAAAGTATGCGATTGGCTGCAGCTCCTTGTTCCCGATTTGTAATAGTACCGCCCCAACCCCAGACTCACAAGCATCAACCTGTAATGAAAAAGGTTTGGAGAAGTCTGGAGACAGGAGAATGGGTGCAGAGCACAATAATCTTTTTGCTTTATTAAAAGCAGTGTTACAATCTGAAGTCCAAATAAAGGGAACTTTATGACTGGTAAGAGAGGTAAGAGGGGCTACAATATCTGAGAAATTCTTACAGAATCTTCTGTAAAATCCGATCATGCCTAGGAAACGTTGAAGAGATTTCCTATCATGAGGAACTGGATATTCTTTAATCGAAAGAACTTTAGCAAGTTTAGGTGCAACATTACCACTACCTACTTCATGGCCTAGAAAAGTGACAGTGGCCTGGCCAAAGGAAGATTTAGATAAATTAACTGTTAATTGGGAATTCTTAAAGGTCTCAAACAGAGCTTTAAGTCTAAGTAGGTGTTGATCCCAAGTATCAGACACCACAACAATATCATCTAGGTATGCTGCCGTGCCTTCAAGTCCTTTAATAGCCTGATGGATGAGTTTCTGGAATGAAGAGGGGGAATTTTTCATTCCGAAGGGGGTAACTGTATACTGATAATGACCTCCTGGAATTACGAAGGCAGAGATTTCCTTCGCCTTATCTGTCAAAGGTACCTGATAGTAACCTTTAAGGAGATCTAATTTGGACACAAAAGTAGCCTTACCCACAAAGTCAATTACGTCATCCAGACGAGGACGAGGGTAAGCATCTGTAATTGTGACCTCGTTCACTTTACGGTAGTCTGTGCACATACGAAACCCTCCATCAGCCTTTTTTACTAGGATGCACGGTGAAGCCCATGGACTAGATGACTCCTCCACTAAACCATGTTCTAACAAGAAGTCTACTTCCTGCTGAAGTAGCCTTTGCTTTTCAGGATTAGCTCTGTAGGGGGAGAGTTTAATTGGTTTAGATTTTCCCACATCTACATCATGGTAACCTAACGTACATTTTTTTGGCACATCCGAAAAAATATTAGGATATGACTGTAGAAGCTCAGTTAAATTTGTTGCTTGTATTTCAGATAATCCATCCATTAACGGGCTAGGATCCTTGAGGAGGACAGAATTTGAAAGTTTAGTATTAATTTCAGAGATAGAGTGCAAAGAGTCAGAGTCGTCCTCAGAGGTAGAGGACAGAGTCATTACTGGGACTTTATCTGGTGTATGAAAGGCTTTGATTTGATTAATGTGGTAAGTTTTTGTTTTTGAGGTCTTATCAATGGGAGCTACCACATAATTTAAATCAGATAATCTACTTACTATCTGCATAGGTTCCGTAAATCTAGCTTTCAAGGTGTGGCCAGGTATAGGTTCCTGCACCAACACCTTGTCTCCTGGATGGAAGGAGCGGAATTGTGCACTTCTGTCATACCTCTGTTTCATCTTACTTTGAGCTGTCTTTAGGTTAGCCTTGGCTAACTCACATGCCACCTGTAACCTTGAAGACGGGTTGTAGAGTGTTGAGCTTACGTCTTCTCCCATCCATCCTTCTTTGAGCACCCGAAGAGGACCTCGTACATTGTGCCCAAAGATCAGCTCAAACGGACTATACCCTGTAGACTCTTGCACCGTCTCCCGTACTGAGAACAGCAACAAAGGTAGAGATTCATCCCAATCTGTCGGAAAGTGCATGCAAAAACTTCTCATCATTGTTTTTAATGTCTGGTGGAATCTTTCCAAGGCGCCTTGGGACTGAGGATGATAGGCAGTGGATAAGTTGTGAATTATCCCTAACCTAGTTAATACTTCCCTAAATGCTTTGGCAGTGAAGTTAGTACCTTGATCACTTTGTATAGTTTTAGGAATGCCAAAACAAGAAATGAATTTTGTTAAAGCTTTGAGAATAGCTTTAGTATTGATACTACGCATAGGGATTGCTTCAGGATATCTGGTTACTTTATCCATAATTGTAAATAAATACTGGTTTCCAGACTTTGACTTAGGTAGTGGACCTACACAATCTATAATTAAATCTGCAAAAGGTTCTCCATCTGCAGGTATGGGTTGGAGAGGTGCAGGTTTAATGGAATGTCCAGGTTTTCCAACTTGCTGACATTCTCGGCAACACCTAATATGATTCTTCACATCTTTCTTTAATTTTGGCCAATAAAATTCTTTTATGATTCTATACAAGGTTTTTGTAATTCCTAAGTGACCTCCTAATGACGTATTATGAGCTATATTTAATATCTGAGGTCTATACTTGGTTGGAACCACTAACCTGTCGTATAATTGCCGGCCCTCTGTCTCCTTACCAGTCTCAGTGCAGACCAAATAATCATTTTTAACTTCATACTTGACTGGATGACCCAAAGAGGATTTACCCATGGCTGCCTCAAAAGCGAATTTTAAAGAAGGGTCCTTTCGTTGTTCCTCCCGGAAGGACAGTCCCTCGGGCATGGAAACAGAGACATCTGGCAATCCTGCAACCTGGGAATAGGAAGGCTTGATCGGGGTCTGTTCACTTGATCTACGAGGCTCTGGCCAGTTTTCCTCGTAAAACAATGTGGCTATTCCGAGATCGGAGTCGTCCAAGGATAGGTCAACATTCTCTCCAGACAACCCTTGGGATGTTGCCCGAGTTATGGCCAACACCGGAGAAGAATTAATCATTATAGGTTCAGGACACGAACTAACAGTAGTAATGTTATTACCCAGTAATAACATAGCATTTTTCATGGGGAATCCTTTTGAGACACCTACAGTCAAGTACCCAGTGTAATATTTGCACTGTACATAAATTTTATGCAAAGGAACAGAATATATAGCTCCTCCATATGCTTCCAATAAAACAGAGGAATTCAAAGAAGTATTCTCTGAAAGGGGTAATATTCCCTCTCTTACAAGTGAGCAATATGCTCCAGTATCTCTAAAGGTATTTACTTTAGTTGGTTCTGAGTTTTCCTGAAGGGAAATAAGACTTTCGCAATAATAAGGGGCCATACCTTTTTCTACTTCTCTAGGGGACATGTTACTAGGGATATTAGAGATTTTCCCAATGGGTTGAGGTTTTTGGGGGCAGTTGGAACTGATGTGACCTACTTTATTGCACCTGAAGCAGACGACAGGCTTGCCCTTTACTCCCTGATGACGTTGCAAGTGGTGTCGTTCTGGCTGGTGCCTCTCTGGATATTGTTGTCGAGATGCTCCATAAGTAGTTTGCCTCTCCGCAGGGGGACCATATGTTGAGAAGCGTGGCTCACCAGGTGACTTGGTTGGATGACGTAGACGCTCTCCCTCCGGCTGGCACTTCATTCTCCAATGTTGTCGATCTCTGCTCACGCCAGACTGTTGAAAAGAGAGACGGGACCGCTCGGACAAGGAGCGGTTCGTTTCGAAGGAATCAGCCAACCTGGCCGCCTCCAATGCAGTGGTTAAGTCACGATCCTGCAGAAAGACACGAACCTCTGGTCCCACAGACTCCAGCAGGTTATCAATCAGAATAAGCTGCACCAGCTCCTGAAAGTTAGAGACACCACTCGCTTTATACCAGCTGGTAAAAGCTTTGGTTTGCTGTCTCACAAAGTCCACCAGGGATTGACCAAGCTGCCGCCTGTTCAATTTGAAGGTCTTACGATATTTAGCTGGGATACATGTATATGCTCCCAACACTGTGGTCTTCACTACTTGATAATCAGAGAATTCAGCGTCAGTTAATACCGACGTAAATTCCTGTGCCTTACCCAATAATGCTGTATGAACCAACGCTGCCCAGTGCTGTTCCGGCCACCTCAAGGCTCGAGCCTGATTTTCGAAGCTTTCGAAAAATTGCTCTGGTTCGGCCTCATTGAAGCGGGGAACAAGCTGTACTGCTTTTTGTAAACTGAAATCGTTTACAGAATGCGAAAACTGCCTCCTTTCTCTTTCCCTATCAAATTCCTCCCTTGCGAATGCTCTCTGTTCCCTAGTTTGCTCTAGCGTGATTTTTGCCAGCTCAAGTGCCAACGACGCTGATTCACCTCGAGACAACCCAGCTGCACCATACTGACCATTTTGCTCCGTAGGTGTATCATCTTCCTCATGCGAGAACATAAGAGTTTTTGCCCCAGCTCCCGTAGAGGGAGGAGTTTGATGTGCCATCTCTTCTTCAATAAGTTTGTCAGCAATAAGTGAACGCAGTTGCGCAGCTGTGAGAGTGCGTTTATAGGGAATGCCAATGGAACGAGCAATTTGCCAACAACGCTGTAGGGACAATTTAGGTAGGTTATGCAAAGTATATGCCGACACCAGGCGTCTGACTCGTCTAGGTGGCATAAGTTATTCGCTATGCACAGTACGAATACCCCAACGTAACACGTTAATTTGCAGAACACGCTTAGCTATGCACAGTACGATTGCAGAATACGCATACAAGCAAAGCCGACTGCACACAAGATTGACCGTAGCGAAGCGAGCACACTGAACAAGCTAGTAGCGAGCTGTTGAACGATCACACAATAGCAAGGCTGATCATAAGCAACTGACACGCAAAATTTGTAAAGCGAAGCGAGACAGCAAGCTACACAATGTTCCTGCTACAAGCTTCACCCTAAGCTCAACCGTTTCTCTAAGTCCAGCTCCAGCTCTCGGACAGGCTACCCATATTACAACCCAGGATTTCAAAGGCCTGTTATCCCAGGTGTAATGGGAGCAAAAGAAACACAGCAGAAAGAGTTTAGACTTATATTATCCTTCACCAATTTAGAACAGCAATATGTACACTATGTACAGTAATAAGTATAGTGCACGTCACGGTAAGCAAGGCAGAAATAGAAGCCACAAGATAGCAGACCGTGCTTCAACCAGCTCTAGAATGGGAATGACAAGGGCAGACAGGAGAGCGGTATCCACATAACCTCTGCGATTGCCAATCCCACCTTCTTATTGGCTAGAACCTGGTCACTAGTTGAACGATGGGGCCCCATCATCAACTCTTAGCAACCTGGTTCGCTGGTTGGGGGAGATAGCCTGTAAATGAGGGTGTGTCCATGCGCCGAATAAAGGTTACGTACTCTTTGCATGCCACAGAGGTAGATCCAAAAAGTGACGTCTCCGGACTTTTGCAAAAGTCTTTCTCCTTCAACACTTCTCGTTGGTTGGCAGGTGACCCGATCTGTCATTCCAAGCTGGAAAGAGAGACAGGTTACCCACTGCTTAAGAAATCACTCTCCATGATAAGTACAATACCTAAAAGACGTGGTGATTATTAAAACATCTAACATGGAGATCAAGGCTGAAAGGACTAAGTTTATTATTGGTCAAAAGTGAAGCTTTCAACCAATAAGTTCACTAGAATAGGAGCAGGCTTTTACTTACAGTTGTGCTGGGAGCTGTGAGTCGAGTGATTACTGTTTGGCCGGAGTCCCACACGTCACCTTTCGGGGTGGGGAGAAAGGGGGGGGGAGATAGCAGGAGCTAGACTGACCCTACCTTAACAAGCAGCCGGCAATCAAACTATCGTTACCATATACTCGCTCACTACTCCTATCCGTTGAACTTTTCCATCACACTGCCTTGCCTGACCCTGTCCTGCCTTCCCCTGTCCTGCCTGCCCCTGACTTGCCTGACCCTGCTTGGCCCTGCCTTGCCCTACCTTGCCCAGTCTGCCTGCCTGTCATGCTCTTTCTGCCCTGCCCTGCCCTGCCTGCCTGCATAACTACCTACCTACCTGCCTGCCTGCCTGCCTGCCTGCCTACCTGCTTGTCCTGCCTGTATGCTCTACCCTGTCCTCCCTGTTCTGGCCTGCCGTGCCTTCTCTGACTTGTCCTGCTCAACGTGCTCTGCCAGTCTTGTCCTGGCCTGCCTTGCATGGCCTGCCTGTCTGTTGTACCTCTTCTGCCCTGCTTGTCTGTTGAGCATGTCCTGCCCTGCCTGCCTGCTGTGCTTATACTGCTTACTCTGGCTTGTAATGCCTACTATGGCCACTCTTGCTCTGTCTTGTCCTGACCTCACTACTCTAGCCTGTTCTGCCTTGAATGCTCTGGCCTCTCTTGCCCTGTCAGCTCTGGCCTGTTTTGTCCTGTCCTGCTCTGCCTACTTTTATTGATTCTGTCCTGCATTCTTTGACCTGTCCCGCCCTGCCTTCTTGCCCTGTCCTCCATGCTCTATTCTGTCCTGTCCTGCCTACTTTTGCTGGTTCTGTCCTGCCTGCTCTGGTTTGTTCTCTACTTGCTTTTGTCCTGCCTACTCTATGAACCCCAGCCTGTCCTTCCTGCTCTGTATGCCCCCTCAGGTGGTGACAAAGTCTTCAAAACCTCCACTAATTCCTCCTCAATTGCAATAACCTCCTCCTGTAGATGCTGCTCCTCCTTATCTACAGGAGGAGACACCGGGTCAGGCAACTGGGGGAGGGACTCCAACCTACCTCCAGTTCTAAGTGGGGACCATCTGCAGATCCTCCACAAAAGTCACCAAACTCCCATACTACTGAATCTAAGTTCAGCATTAGAAAATCCCCGACTGTGACAGTACACAGATACCAGTACAAATTAGGTCAGAAGCTACAGCTCAGAACCTGAGTTTCTCAGAGTGTCTATGAGATACAAAACCTCAGTACAACGTCGAAAATTACTAAGTCTATGCTATGGTCTGTGAACAGAGTTATACAGAACCAACAACAAGAAAGCGACAGAGATGATCTTCCAACAAGGGCCAGCAAGGGAGAGCTGGAGATGGACGTCTTATTGGAAGCAACGTCAAAAAGACAAGAGCCAGCACAGGCCAGGTTGTCTCTCCTCCAGGTGAGGTGTGATCACCCCACCCTGATCACGTGACTCTCTGTGGACTGCTGCTGCCCAGCAACTACAGAGAAGATGGCAGGGAAACAAGTGGAGCAATAATTACAGTAGTTAGGCAATGCTGTCAGCTACTTAACACTCTCGAACTATGAGCACTGAATAATATATAAATGTTACATCCTACCTAACAATATAACTAAGTCAAATAATAATATAAAGCAATATATTTACGATTTAGCTAGAATCGCAAATATAAGCAATATAAAATTATATGAACAGGTAATATACATTGTGACCCATTCAGGGGTCGCAATAGCATTTCTGTCCTATTCTGCCCTGCCTCTTTTGTCCTGGCCTTCTTTTTCTGTCATGCCCATCTTCTTTTGTCCTCTCCTGTCCAGACACTTCTGTTCTTCCTTGCCTCTTCTGTCCTGTCCTGTCCTGCCTCTTCTGCCCTGCCCTGCCCTGCCTCTTCTGCCCTGCCCAGCTTATTCTGTCCCACCCTTTTTCTGTCCTGCCCAGCCTCTTCTGTCCTGTCCAGCACTACCTCTTCTGTCCTGCCTTACCTCTTCTGTCCTGCCCTGCCTCTTCTGCCCTGCCCAGCTTGTTCTGTCCCAACCTTCTGTCATACCCAGCCTCTTCTTCCCTGTCCTGCACAGCATCTTCTATCCATTCCTTCCAGGCCTCTTCTATCCTTGCTTGCCCTGCCCGTTCTGTCCTGCCCAGCATCTTCTGTCCTGTTCTGCCCTCCTTCTGTCCTGTTTCGCCCAGCCTCTACTGTTCTGTCCTGCCCAGTCTCTTCTGTCGTATACTGCCCAGCCTCTTTTGTTCTGCCCAGCCTCTACTGTCCTGTTCTGCCCTCCCTCTTCTGTCCTGCCAAGTCTCTCTTTTCCTGCCCGATCCAGTCTCTTTTTTCCGGTCCTCCCTCTTATGTCTTGCCCAGCATCTTCTGTCCTGTCCTGCCTTGCTCAGCTTTTTTTTTTTTTTTTTTTTTTTTTTTTACATAGGGTTTGACAAAGTTAAGGATTCTTAACTTTATTGGCAAGCTATTTACAGGTTAAGGATTCCTAACTTTATTGGCAAGCTAAGAGCTGTTGCCTACATCAGCTCATTTGAAAGCATTTTTATTGTTATGAGACATACAAGTAGGGAACAGGATGACGTCGGAGCCATCTGTGGGCCAGTATTTTCATGTGATCAACTGACTTTATCTCGCTGTACGAATGTGTTCCGTATTCGAGTCATCCTGGGTATATATGATCTCAGATGGAGTGATGTTCTGGAGAAGGGTACAGCCAGAGTGAAGTTGCTGCTTTCTGCCCGTCTTGTGGCATAAAAGCTTGTTTCACGCTGTCCTCGAAGTGGATCCAAGTGTGGTACTTTGACAATATTGGCCTTGTACATAACAGTACGGCCACCCACATCCCTCCTGTGTTGAAGGCTCTGCTGAAATGACAGATCAATCCAGGATGGGTCCAGGCGAGATATGAGACGTCTTGCTCTGTTCTCTACTCTGTCAAGCAGTCGCAGATGAGAGGGGGGGCAGGCAAACCAAGAAAGTGGAGCATACTCAAGGTGTGAGTGTACTTGTGCCTCGTACAGGATCTTGCAACCTTTACTGTCAAGCAGATGCGAGATACGGCGAAGTGCTGTAAGCTTCCTGGCTGCCTTGTTTGCTAGATTTACAACATGGTTCTTCATGGTTAGTTTGAGTCAAATTTCACCCCAAGGATATCAACTTCTTCTCCAGGTGCCAACATCCTTCCCGTTCATCCTTACTACTGCACCAGCATTACCATCATGGTGCCTAGAGACGATCATCATTAGCGTTTTCTCAGGTGCAAATATTACTTGCCATCTATTTCCCCAAGCTGATATAGCTCTTAGCTGGTGATTGATGTAGCTTAGAGCAGCTGGCACTTCTTCTCTTGGATAAGTGAATGTCAGTGTACAGTCGTCTGCATATGCATGTGATTCTGGGATGAGATGAAGAAGGTCGTTGAAGTAGACATTCCATAACAATGGTCCCAGCACGCTTCCTTGTGGAACACTTGCCCAATAGGATGTCTTGCTGATTCCATTCCATTGAGAACTACACTTAGAGATCTACCATGAAGGTAATCACTGAGGACACATAGCGTAGAGCCTGCAATTCCCAGTGCTTGAAGTTTTGCTAAGAGGCCCTGGTGCCACACCCGATCGAAAGCGCCAGCAATGTCCAGTGCTACCACACAGCTGACTTTGGATTCATCCAGTGACTGGTGCCACTTAGTGCAGAGGTTTAACAACAGATCAGCAGCAGAGTAACCTTTCCTGAAGCCATATTGACGATCACAAAGTAGTGAGTGGTAGTCAAAAAACTCTGTCATTTGTCTTGAGATTATTGTCTCAAGGATCTTACCAGTGATTGACAAGAGTGACGCTGGTCTGTAGTTGCTGATTTCTGTTCTGCTCTTCTTTTTGTGAACAGGGACTACATTTGCCTCTTTCCATAGAGAGGGCCATTTACACTGTACTAGGCAGTGCTGAAAGATACGAGTTAGAGGTGCTGCTAGCTGGTCTGCACATCTCAGCAATCCTGGGCTCAACTTGTCTGGGTCCACAGCCTTTTCTTGGTTAAGTGATTTAAGAAGGAAATGCACCTCCTCCTGCCTTATTGTCACCACT